>NC_089760.1:21322500-21347500 GCF_040412425.1 Macrobrachium rosenbergii | reverse complement strand
ACCTGCAGCATCTACCCTTGTCTCTGGACTGTCCTTCTCGTAGGTTAGCATTGCGTTTTACGTAGTGGCGAGCAACCAGCTAATAGGATTCCACGTTACTGATTTCAAGATCACGAATTGAGAACTATAACCATATCAAAGAAAGCTGAATACATCTAGCGAATACTTAATTACATAACGAATATTTAATTAATTACATAATGACAATTACTTGCCCTGACAAAACGTTTACGTTTCAAATGCTTGTTACAGTAGGCTTGCGTGATGAAAATGAACCTTCATAGATAAGGTATGGGTACTCTAAACTAAAGAAAAACCCGAAATTAGCGACTTTATCCCTATAGTGATTAAGAAGATAAGATAAGGCCGCGAAACGACTCGGGATTTATGGTGTCATGGGGCACCTACAAACTTTTCTCTCGCGCTGTTTTGTCTGAGTGTGCTATAGATGTTCAGGTATCTTATGTTTGTGAATTTAGGTGATAATGGCACAGATAAAAATGGCACAGGCAGAAATGATACACAAAAATAACACAGGTAAAAATGGCGCAGGTGAAAAAAATGGCGCCATTTTTGCCTGTTCAATTTTTTTACCTATATAAACAGCACTGAAAAAGTCGACTCACCGATGCATAATGCAATTGGAAACTATCAGCCATAAGCCTCAGGTCTTCCCCAATAAGACTCCATTCGAGAGACCTGTCGGTATCTTCCTCCTCGACAAATTGCCAGTCTTCAGAATCAAGCGACACGCCCCGAGAGGCATTTTGAACAACAGTGGTGCTGGTCGCCGAAGCATCACGCTGCTCTTCAGCCCTCTGATCTGCTTGCCTCTGTCGCGTTTGTGAACGGCGAGGTGGAGGGACACCCCAGGATAACTGGGGAAGGCTTTGCTGCCTCTGACTGTAGCTCTGGAAGAAGAGATTGCTTCGCATGTCCTCCTCAAGCCTCCGCCTGACCGACTGGATGTGCTCTAGTTTAAGTTGTACCTTCTCGGGACTCCAGTCTGATTTCGTCTTGGGCTTGAGGTGATCCTCCTCTTCATCTCCTCTCTGTGTTCTACAGTTTGGGCATTCTCTTCCCGAAGGCGTTGGTGAGGGGGTCAGAGGGAAGGAATCGAGGTTCTGGTCGATTGGTGACGTTCTCGAGGGGAAGAACTTGTAGTGGGGTCCTCCTTGTTGATGCGGTGAAGGCGGCGGGGTGGTGCCCATGATAAGATCGGGCAGTGGTGAATCTGTAATAATAATAATAATAATAATAATAATAATAATAATAATAATAATAATAAATGCGTTATAAAATTATTGCTCAGCACAATTTTGGAAAGTTATTTTAAATGTGTGCTACGGCACGTGTAATTGCTTTTAAAAACTAAGAACTTTAAGGAAATGGAATTCTCTAATATGGCACAGCAGAATATACTGACATAACGCTAACAATAGATTTTTTTAATGTGGTATTTGTCGCAAGAAATGCTTTCCCTAGGTTACAAACTTCTGCAAGCCATTAAAGTTACGTAACATAGATTTTCTTGCCTATTATCATTAATGACTCTCCTCTCTTTATTACACTCACGTCAGGTAAAATTCGTTTAAGTGCAATGAACACAGGGCCAAAATAGCAATTATATCTAATATACTGAATAAAAATACTTCATAACTGAAAATCGAATGCTTCTGTAACGTAAGACAAACACAAAAATTAAAATTAGTTATGCAAATTCAGAGAAGAGCAAGCAAAGTAATATGTAAATACAAGAGCACACAAAGTAATATGTAAATGTCGTTTAAGGAAAAATTATAAACTAAAATTTCGTGTTTTAAAAAGGTGTCGCTGCGGGGTTGAGTGTGCCATGTACTGATAGCCACTGTGGCACTCTGACACGTAATCGTAAGATATGACTCAACTCATATTTTGCAGGAAAATAATTTAATTTTTCTCTCGCCCGCTCAGTAAAGAATATGAAGAAATACTCAATATGAAAGCACAACACGAAAAAGAAGACTGCTTCTTCTGATAATAATTGATTCACGTGATTAAAAATATTTATTGTTGCGCACTCTCAACTTGACATTTGGTTTAATGAACACGCTAAAAACATTAATTATTCATCACTCCAGAAAATAAAAATGACAAACTCAAATTTCGGTTGGAATCTGGTAGACGATAAGCAAAAGACAAACACTAATCTGAACGAATCAATCCGTACACAAATAAATAAATAAATAAAAAAAGCCAGGATACTCACCACTTCGCAAATGCTGCCAGGACATCGCGGACGAAAAGAACACTCGCCTATCTTTCTCACAACACTGATCACAGTAATGTCCTTCGACTTCCGGAGTAAATCCTAGTGGCACTGCACCAACTTGTAAGATCATGCTCATCATCGTAAACGAATGAGCTACCTGCTATGACAGGGAACGTTCGGGCTTCTATCGTTTTGCGCGCGAGCACGCTGAAAGACGTGTACGAGTTAGCGACACAGTAACCACTAGCTGTCACTCACTTGTTGTCAAACGTTTATGTCTTGGAAACAGGTTGTTTTGGGGTAGCGATCTCCCCCCACAAATCTCTGTCCCATCCCCCAATCGAAAATCGGACAAGTGCGCAGACTCCATAGCGCACTGTTGACCTCTCTGGGTCATCCATTTAATATCCAAATATTTACGTTTTCACCTCCAAAACGTTTTTCATTTATCTTCTTTTAACGTATATTTGAGGATGGATTGAGATACCACAAAACAAAGGATTTTAAGGAAATGCTGATAAGGAATATTTTAGTTTTTACGAAACGTATATAGACTGGAAGAGAGGGCGGGATCGATGAAAAAGGGTCCGCCCCAAAGACATGAATAAACCAATCACAGCGTCGGATGAGCATGTGGTCGATCTTTCGGGACGGAGAGAGTCTATGGATGGAGACTCATAGAAGGAAAAGCCTGATTTGAGGGATGGAGGAAAAGATAGAACACTGGGGGAAGGATAGTAAGGCGGGGGATAGTAAAATCTCGTAGGCTAAGGTGCATGGATGAGGAGAGAGGAAGATAGGGAAGAGATGCTGGTTAGCAAGTAAACATTATAGCGCAAACACGTTCCGCGATAATTCCGAGCTGTTACTAAGTCTGGCAATCGTGACCAAAAATAAGACTGATAACAGTAGAGTACAAATCTGTTCGCTATCTCACTCTTGGGGCGTATAAGATAAATTTTGAATTTCGTGGGGTTTCGTCGCTAATTGAATTTTAGGGGATTTATTTATTATTGCTTAGGGCACTTACTGCTTACTTGAGGAAACCGATTGTTATTATTATTTTGGAGGAAGACCCGCTTTCAAATAAACTTCATTGAAAGAACGATTATTATTATTATTATTATTATTATTATTATTATTATTATTATTATTATTATTATTATTATTATGCGAATAGATTGATGTCAGTAATTTGGAAGAGAGAGAGAGAGACTTCCACTGAATATCATGACAATATGTGGACAAAATGTAGACATGATTTAAGATGTAACAGACATAAATACGTAAACAACAATACGAATAACACAAAGTATGGCAATGATACGAGGTTTTGCTCTTGAAAAATAAACATGTTAACATTATCCAACAGGACATCGATGCCGTCTCTGACATATAAGATGGCTAAGTTCTTGAACTATGTCCCAAGCCTTTACACACCTGCAGGTTGTTCTCTGAAATCCTCCGTTGTATTTATAGACATCTTTAAGACCACCGGACCTGGTGAATAAATGGCATCTCTAATTACACAGAGATTTAGGATGCTATTGAGATCATCTTAAATAACAATTACAGATCTGGCATGGATACCCACACTGTCTCAGAAAAGCTGTTGAAGATGTTAGCATGCGCAATGGAGGAGCCTTTCCTCTCACACAGAAGAGAAATTTTTCAACAAGTGGATGGTCAGGCAATGGGATCATCCATTGGAGTACTCTTTGCCAACATGGACATGACTGCCGTAGAAGAATGGATCTTCAGCAGCCACCAGAGCCCAAGAAACAGTGCCAGATATGCGAATGATATTATGGCCACCAAAGGAGAAAACCAATTCGGCTCTCAACTTTACCATGAAGTACAGCAAAGAGAAGACCCTTATCTTCCTTGATATCCCGGTTGCAACAAAAGCCCAGTATGTCACATCCGTTTTCGCAAAAGCTGCAAATGTAGGCCTCTGTATTAATGCAAGGGGAGAGAGAGCTCATATGCGAGCACGGGCTCTTGCTCTTCAGAGTAGCGCAAAAAAGAAAGTAATTTTGTTTTGCCTTCCAGCGACACAAGCTGTGGAGAATTTTCGAAGAGAGTAACTTCTTCTTGAGGTTACTTGATCATTCTGACTGCAAATTGTGAAAAATTCTTTGAGTATATGACAACCATCTATCTCCTTCATCACGAATTAGTTTTTTTTACCGTAGACCTGAAGAATAGTTTATTGATTTATTAACAAATGTCTTCAATAGGAAATTTTCATTAAGTATATCTTAGTTTAACCAGACCACTGAGCTGATTAACAGTTCTCCTAGGGCCCGAAGGATTAGACTTATTTTACGTGGCTAAGAACCAGTTGGTTACCTAGCAACGGGACCTACAGCTTATTGTGGAATCCGAACCATTTCATTAATCTATTTATTGACATATATTTTATTATTCCGTGCCGTTAGTAATTTCTTAGGCCGTTACTAAGTGAATTTTTTCTCCATCCTACGCAAGATAAAAAAGAATGTCAATTATAATAATAAACGAAGACAAATAAAAATAACGTTCCATACCACGAATAGGATTAGAGAACAAATAATTGTCAAACCCATTCCTTCTGTAACTTATATAGAGGCATACCTTTTTTGTGTTGAGAGAGTGTCAAATTTGTAAATACAGTAGAATAAAAATTCGCAGTAAATCTTGAAATGCTTTCACGCCTATTGGGTCCCTGAAAGGTTACAATCTTAACTTTCCTCCATTTCACCACAATAACTCGTTAAATCACCGCGGTAACTTCGTTCCTAATCTATACAAATGAGATCGGCTAATCGGGTATCATCATCATCAGCGATTCTCCTAAGCGTAAGGATAAACTTTCAAATCCTGCCAAATCCCACTTCCTAAGAAAACACTGTTCCTAAGGTACAGGAAGGATAGGGGTATCCCTGGGAAGGACCTCGTCAGGTTTATTCCTGTTGAATTAAAATACATTCAGACGAGACAGTCAGGAAGCGAAAGGGTCCGAACAGGTGCGAAAGAGGCTGATTGGACGGTGCTCGGTGGGACAGGTAGATTTCGATCTTGGCGTATACCAAAACAGGTCAGAGCGTGAGTCATCACTGATGGGCTTTTGTTTTTATTCCATCTCGGTCTTAGCGTCCCCCATTAGAGGGATTTATTTGTATTTTGGGTTAATGCAAGTAAGACGAAGGAATTATTTATTTATGAGAACAAAATTTATCTTCATGTTTGTTTTTAATTATCTTTGGCTATACTTGTTTGCGGACAAAAATTATATCGAAATGCTTAATTTTGGCTTTTCATTTTAAATTACCGGATTAGTGCAAATTAGGAGAAGGAATTATTTAAATAGGAGGATTATATCTATCTTCATTGATATTTTCATTTTCATTTTCTTTGTTCATTTGCAGACCGAAATGATATCGGAATTTTTAATTTTGACCTCTCATTTTAATTTAATTCACCTGTATAAAATATCTCCATATGACGCAATCATACAGTATTTGAAGTAAGGGAATACATTCATGGGTCGTCACTGATCGTTGTAAGTGCTTACGCTGTCACCGCGCTTCAGATAAGCATACAGATAGGTGATAGCGAAAGGAACTCTCAATACGCATGCGTGAGCACTGTGTTTGTTTATACACACGTATGTGTTGGGGAGACAAAAGATCTCGGACACGGATATGCATTTAGTTCCCCCTCAAACCTTTCATAAATAGATTCTTTTTTCGCTTAATCATTGATCAGTGGAAACTGAAATGGCGTCTAATTTCGTTTAGGGGAAGTTACGAAATCGGTAAAAAAAATATAATGAATGCTGAACTGGAATAAGTTGATGCTCTTTGAAATGATAAAAGCTAAAGAACTGTTGGTATGTCCCACTTTTTTATTTATACGACGTTAGTACATTTCAGATAATGAAAAGTATATATTAATGTTAGAACTTTATTATAGGTTTATTATGACAACTTGGATTTTAATATTAATGATTAAAAATGAGCAAAAGTTCTCTTCATAAGCTTTGAGAACTGACTGATATGATCACCATATGTATTCTTTGACATGTGATAATATATTGACATGTAATTTGCAGATTCATAGAAAAATGCGAAATTTACTTCTGGAAACTTTACTTTAATGAAGCTGATTAACAGGACATCTGATAAGAAAAGCAACTGAGCATACTTACTATCTACAAGTGAATTTGGAGCCAGTATGCTATTGCTTTGACATGTCAGTTTTTTTTAATTTGTTGTGTGAAGTATAAATCTAATGTCCATTTTTCGTAACTTTTCGGTTAACCTTCCCAATATAAAACTGATGCTGGTATAAAACTCTTAGAAACACTATTGGAGAGATCATTAAAAAAAAAAAAATAAGTAGAGTGGGATTTCATGAAAATTTACACCGCCAGCAAACAAGACTGATCCTGTTTGCAGTCTTTGCGGTTTACAAAAACAACAAATCTGAAAGCCTTGGCACAGGTGAATGGACGGGAGAAGACATGTGTCAAAGTTTCGATGAATAATAATGTATAACAAAAATTTTATCTTACAATGAAAGAATTATCTACGGGTATTCAATCTGGATTCTGCAGCTAACAGCCGGAATCAGGTATAATTGTAGTTATTATTTTTTCAAATAGGGTTCGGAACTGAATTTCCAATTGTACGAATTGAATAATGAAGCCTAGTACTGGGACACGTTCGGCCGACCTTTCATCGATGAGGACAATGGAAAGAACGAGCTGGGGTGGTTGGACAGCAAGATCAAGAGATACATGAGGCGAAGTGCAATGATCTAAAGGTGAAACTGGGAGAAAATCGGTAAGAAGTAATAATCAGAGAAGCTGGACAGCAAGTTGCAAGAAAGTAAGCATGAATGGAGGTAAAGTAAAATCACATTATGCACCAAAATGTGAAAGACGTGAAGATTCTATGAACCATGTTACATATGACTACGAAAAAATTGGAAAATATATGAATAGTTATTTTCATGGGCTTGTAGATATAATTACAATTCTACTAATTCAAATGAGGTAAGCATTAAATCCATGAAATCATATTTTTCCCATACCCCAAATATTGTAAGATGCCCAAGATTGGGTTACGTTTTCAAATTAAAGACAAAACAGAAATAATAAAAAGTAAAAAATGCTCCGAAGTTTCTTCGGCGCAAACGAGTTTTCTGTACTGCCGCTACAGCGTATAATCAAGACCACCGAAAATAGATCTATCTTTCGTTGGTCTCTGTATAATGCTATATGAGCCGCGGCCCACGAAACTTTAACCACGGCTCGTTGGTGGCCTATCCTATATCGTTGTCAGAAACACGATTATGGCTAACTTTAACCTTAAATAAAATAAAAACTATTGAGGCTAGAGGGCTGCAATTTCGTATGTTTCATGATTGGAGGGTAAATGATCAACATACCAATTTGCAGCCCTCTAGTTTCAATAGTTTTTAAGATCTGAGGGCGGACAGAATAAAGTGCGGACGGACAGACAAAGCCGGCACAATAGTTTTCTTTTGCAAAAAACTAAAAACCGAGCGAAATGCAAGTCCTGGTGTATGTTGTTGATCTCGAAGAACAAAGCCCATCCCCCTCCAAATGGCACGTAGTCCCTGAAGAGAGAAAAAAAGAAGTGGAAGAAGAACAAAGCTGTGTGACTTATCACTTCGAACACATGGACCACAAAACCGTGAAATTTATCAAGAAGGGACTGATAACGATGATTATTCGACCACCGAAAACGACAGCACTTAGAAAAGGATATCTACTTCATTTACTCTCTCGAGCAGTGTTATCTGATATTTCTGTCTCTCTCCCTCTTTCGCCCGCACTCTCCCTCTCGACCTAAGCAGTGATGACGTAGTTCATAAAGCCATTTCAGTCTCATTGTCTCTGGTATAGAATGTTTAAAATGTATTCGTTATCATAAAAGCTAGGTAAATTTTCAAAAAACATTGCCGTATATTATGCCATTAAATCTACACTTCCAAAATTTGCCACGAAAAATTTGCATACCCAAATATCAAGTAACTGCACTAGACTGAAATATCGGTCGCTAAGTTGCCATTGTATTTTCCATTTGATTTTCTTCTTCTTTACAAGATGTCTCTCAGCTAATTTAAAAAGGAACTGAAACTACAGCACAGACAAAATTTGACACCACAACTGAGAACACGAGCCGCTGATAAACATCTGCCGAGAGGATCGAGGCCAGAGATTCGTCTCAGGATCGAATGACTATGCCTTATGAAATCCCAAAGATTTGGAACGTCATGTTACAAATTCGGTCGCCTTCGTCTACTGGATTTCTGGTGGTAGAATTAGTCTTCTTCCGAGTGTATGCAGATATCGCAAATACAATAACATGGATTAAATAGAAATGACCTAAAGTTAACTTCGATTAAACTTGAGTAATTTCTTAACCACCAGCGGATTTTACTGATATTTTGATGGCGATTACGAATTAGAGAAACTATAGTTGCAAGACATTATCGGGCTTCGTCAGAATAACCCGAAAAACCTTGAGGGTTTTGGTATACCATTGGGAAACTTATTGGCTTACATATGCCGATGGATTTCATAGACCTGAACAGACCACCTCGGGTTTAGAAACAAACTTGAACAGACTCTGGCGACTTTTAAAGATAATGTTTAATGGGTTCGAAAGGGTTTCTGAAATACCTTTATGACGTAGACAGGTTTCATAAACTTTATTATAAGAGTTATTGATAAGTTCAAGTTGTTTAAAAACGAGTGATCTTCAAGGGCATTATCTAGTACACTCAGATCTATCCCTAAACACTATTTACGGATTAGTTTCAGAAATTAAGCATCTGATTTGTTTGGGTTGCAGAAGCGCTCACCCAGTAACTTCGATGAATCTCGTAAATCCACATATCCAGTGTATGTTTATGCTAGATTTTTCAAAAGTGTGATATAGGATTATGCAAATGTCTTGCATTAAACTGAATTTAGTTTGGCAGAAGACAAACTAAATGGTAGCTCAGTTTGACAAAACAAAGACTGCCAAATTTCTGTGGTCAACAAATATACTTTTAAATAACTAAGAAAAACTCTCTAATTGGCTGATAAAAGGAATGTTTCTTCTACAGCATTAAAGTAAGTGAATGCTGTTTCCACAAAACATGACTTACTTTCCAGTTTATTAAAATCTGATGTTTTCATAGTTGTTGTCTTCGTCATAGAAGTTTTTCAGTGTCATAAATAGCAGAAACTTGGACTCCAGTGAAAACTTAGACGTTAACATCTAGAAATCCTTAGATTAACATCTAGAATCCTGGAATCGCAATGGTCTGAAGTCTAGATACTATAATGCAAAAGAAAGAAAGAAAAAAGAATTGAAGTTCTGCAACTTCGGAGGTAAAGCACTCCTCGGTAGACCAAACCGTCTTATCCTTCAAATTGCCTTCCATTAGCAAAAGGAGATCCTGCACCTCTGCGTGGCTTCCTGACCTGAGATATCTCGCGGCGTTAAGCCGGGGGCTTTGGCGGATAACAAGTGACCGTAGGTGACCTCGTGAGTCACGCACCACCATGCTAAAGATTAAGAAAGAGTCGGCATTAGAGGATCCCAGAGGATACTGTGACTCATTCCCAGGTAGATAGCGCTGCGTTTTGTTGTGGTGGCTTTGTCCAAGGGGGGCGGGAGGAAGGATGGGAGGAACCTCGATGATTGAAGCCGTAGTGACAGGGCTATGGATGACTAAGTGGGATTACTCATCAGAAAGGTCTAGAGGACTTTTTCACATTCTGTTTTTCAGTAGCTGACATGTGAGGAGTCTTTGTGAAGCAATGATGCCATATCGCGTTCTCCCGTTGCGTTGGTAAATTACAGATAACCAACTTGATAAGAGCATGCGCGGCGAAACAGCAAAAAGTAAAATTTATGCCAAAGAGAGAGAGAGAGAAAGAGAGAGAGAAAATGAGTGTCACCGATTTTGGGAAAGAAGGTCGCTGATCAGGTTGTTAATGGGGTGGAAAGAAAAAACAAAATAGGAACAAGTGAATTTTTGACTGAAAAGGCTTAAGAAAATTAATAAAATAAGTAAAATTCGAATTTAACTTTCAGCTGGTAATTCATGTCTTTTACTCGATCACAGTAAATTCCATATATATGCCATAACGCTTGCAGAAAAAATCACGTTTCAGAACTTACTTTTGTTTGAAACTATAAGCTTTGCGATAACACTATGAAAGCTGTTATCAATGTATTCCTCATATATGATTAACATCAATATCTGTTTTATTATCTGAAATGTTTTATTATGTGATGTTACCGAAGGTCAGGTTTCAGTAAAACGGGATTCTCTGTCAAACATGTAATGACAGATATGAGTTGTACTGTTAGTGTGTGCAAATCATGCATTATTATTAGCTAAAGGTGACCTCAAATATTACTTATTTTATTTATTTCAATTGTTTAAAATGTAATATGACTTTTTTCAAGCAAAAAACAGTGGCTTTACGGATATTTTCCGGTTACTGTATTTTCTCTACACAAGTAGAACTCCAGCTTTTCTGAATGTATAGAGCAGACAATTAAAAGAATTTATCTTTGACGCATTCTGTTCATCTAATTGATAGAAATGATGTCTTCAAGAACGATTTCACTTCTTATTTAATGGGATATAAATTTATTTCCTTCCCTATTCAAAGTTAACAATTCGGGCAATGGGGAAGCTGACTCATATCACTCTTGATCTTGCAGATATCCAGCTCCAACATGCTGGAAACCTAAGCATCTTTCAAATCAAAATCGCCGTTTATTTTATCGCGAAGCAGGAGCTCGCGTAACCATAAAAGCCACGTGGTATTTCTTTCTTTCTTTCTTTCTTTCTTTCTTTCCTTCGGAGAGAGAGAGAGAGAGATTATTTCGCACTTTATATCTTTTCCTTTTCCTTCCATTTTCCTTCGCGGTACTCTCCCATTTGACTGGTTTTCGTTACTATAACACTTTCCTTTCTAGCGACAGATCGTAATTTCTGAAGGGTTTGCAACTCTGCCTGTCTCATTTTTTCCTTTTTTATTCTAAATCTTTTCCTCCTCCCTCCTAGTACTCTTCCACGATGCTGGTCTCGCTACAATGACACTTTCCCTTCTGCTGATGGGTACCGTCAGATCTGAAGGGATTACAACTGCTTATTTCAAATTTTCCTTTTTTCATAAATTAATCTCCAGAATCTGCTTTCAACTCCGAAGGTATTTCCAGTAACGGGCTGCTCCAAAAGCAAGAGTCCGTGCCAGCACATGGCTAGCTTAATCCAGGACCCTGGTTTAATGTAACAACAACAACAACGAATCGGAGAGATAGAGAGAGAGAATGGGTAGGTGGGCGGGATGGGCTGTTTGGGGTGTGGGGAGCGGGGGCGGACGGTGTGGTCATAGGAGGTCTTCTGGCCCCAAATCGGCCTACCTAATGAATTGCCCTGTGGTACCTCGCTTTTCTTCTCGACCCGAGGTCTGACTGATCCGCGGTCGGAGCTCTCCAGGTCAGGCGGATTACTCTTCATCTATCTCTAATTGATCAGTATAATTTAAACCGCGATATTTGACGTCAATTTCATTAAACTTCTCCCACGCGAACAAGGGTTTTGTTGTCTTAGCTGAGGATAATGAGGGCTCGTTATATTACGAGATAAGAACGGAAAAGTAAACACATTAGAGGGAAGGTGTACGTACATATGTAGGGGCGCGTACGCTCATACACACATATATGATTAGTGATAAGTTTCATAACCATTTTTACGTGCTTCGCGTTAGAACTTAGAATGTTTGATGTTTCGGAGCAATTTTATTTATTTTCGAAAATGCATAATTTTACAAAAAAAAGAAAAAAAAAATCTGCTGGATATTTTCGTAGACACTGGACTGTTTTGGTCAGTAAGAAACGCTCATTTTGGGATTAATGTATTTTATTTGTTTCATTTTTCACGAATCTTATATATTCTTATAGCCAATAACTTAGAAACAGTACCGCCATCATTTAATAATCATCAGTAGATTGAACTACTTTTTACGACTGTTATATTTTTATGTTAATTCTTCAGTGCCAAATGTAAATGACGATAACATTTGAAAATCGTTTAAAAAACCTTCTATCTATAACCAACTAACCAAACTTAGTAAGCGTGGAATATTGAAACATTATTATCCCGTCCGAGGATTGGCGCGTGGAATCGCTGCTGTCTTTGGCGGCAAAGACAAGAAGAAGGAGGTGGCAGGAGGCGGGGAAGGTACCCAAGACATGCCCCAGGGGATCCTTCGACCACGTGAAACACGGATTTTGCGGGGACCTCCCGTCTATGCCCTAGGGGCATTTTATTTTATTTATCAAGGTACATGTTGGCACACGTACTCAAGTGGAAACAAGGCTAATGAGAGACCTCGACGTGGTAATCCCCCACCCCTGGACGGGTGGAACCAGACTACAGGTACAAATCTATCTCTCTCTCTCTCTCTCTCTCTCTCTCTCTCTCTCTCTCTCTCTCTCTCTCTCTCTCTCTCTCTCTCTCTCTCCTGAAGAATACAGTCTCCTTTCGGTTTGTAAGCAGATGATGATAGACACAATAAATGTGAAAGCCTTTTAAAGATTAATCGAAGAGAAGTATTGCATAAAAATATGCAACACCAAATATCTTATGAAATCTCAAAAAAAAAAACGGAGACTGGTTGACGAATCAGACAACGCAGTGGATATGAGTCGAAAGCAAAACACTTAAAAGTCTCGAATTAAATTCCAGTGTGGATATCCCAGTATTGTATTCTTAATTCTCCAAAACTAAATTGTATTTGCGTTCAGGAGAAGTGACATTTTGAATATCTTGTCCCAGAGTTTTGCTGTATTAGTTTCCAGTAGAATGGCTGTTTACAATCACCAATGCGTAACTGAACAACAGTTTTCTTTTAATTTACTTTTGAAAAGTTGATCTTTTCGTAGTACTGCACTAGGAGACTTCAGGCTCCCCTTTCTCTCTTTTTAATCTCAGCTGACTGAGTGAAAAGGATGCTTATGTCTTAATCTGAAGATGAACCTGATCTGTTAACGAAGACATTTTGCTAGATAATTTTAAAGTACTTTGTCTTCGGAAGCGCACATGATCGCGAAATGAAATAAGAAATATATCAAGATTCCCTATAATAATATTATTCGTATCATTATGATATTATTCATGTCATTATGGATTTTTCCTTGGTCTAGAGAAAAGAATATCAGTTCAAAATAACATTGTAAAAACTTAATTTTGCAGCCAAAAGATTTTCAAGACATTTTATCTTTTAGGAAATTTGTCTTTCCAGAGATACAATTCACAAACACTAAAAACGAGAGATAATCACCCTCATGTCGAGATATCTCATTTCCATCACGCATCCGAGAAAGTTCGATATGTGGAAAAATGTTTGTAAACAAAATCCGAGGCAACAGACTGACACTTGACATGGGAAAGGAACAGCATGAAAGGTCTCATTTATGCCCATCTGTCCGAGGATCTCAGCCCTTTTATATGAAATCACCTACATTTTCGAAGCGATTCATCTCCCCCAGAATAGATTACAGCCTCGATAACTTTATGGTATAGAGCTTGGCTTTACGGATATCAACGAACATAGAATTTCTTTCTTCTACGGTCACCACAAGCCAAGGCGACTGACTCTTCGCCTTCTAATGGGTATAGAGAATTCCCTTCAAAACGTTCCCCGGGCGGGCATTGCCCTACGGAACCGACCAACAATAACCTGAGGTATCCTCTTCGATGCCAGCACAATTGAACCTCTTGAGAATGTACAATCCTTCTTTGGCCCTCTGAACCCTTGGCGACCAATGTATGAAAGGACTCTTTATATCTGGAAGACATAAAGTGGACAAAGATCTCTCTCTCTCTCTCTCTCTCTCTCTCTCTCTCTCTCTCTCTCTCTCTCTCTCTCTCTCTCTCTCTCTCTCTTCCAGTACCAGGCGTGACCCCTTTTGGCCTATCTTTTCACGACGAGAACAATTGGAAGGATTTGAAGATGAATAGAATGAGCATTGAGAGCTCGTGTAAAAGAATTACGAGCAGAAGGAAAAACACGGGTCACAAAGAGCAGGCGAGGAACGACTTGTTCTAATCATAATAATGTAAATAATAAAATGATGATGGCAGCTACAGTGATAATCTCAAAAGTACGAAAAAACAGTGATTACTTGTTATCATAGTAAGGATGTAGGATTAATGCTTGCTACGGAAAATTTCACACCTGTCCTTTTTTTTTTAATCAGCAAAAAAATGATGCTGAGTTTTCTCTTCATGGGTACAATATGGTAAAACTTGATAACGGAAGGAGGAAAAGTATCAGTTCCACTACATGGCCATGCCGTCCATTATCGACAATACATTCATAGTGAAATGTATCAAGACTATAAATTCATATTATGTTTTTTTTACATCTGGCCACTATTTGGATGAAACAAATATTAGAAAAACATTAGTCATTTCATATGCAAATTATCAACCCTTTACCTAAGACAGAATTAATTATAACCTTGAAAGTATGGTGACAGTACTGAAGATAAGAAAAGAGCAGGAAAAGGCGGTAAACAGAACAAGGCTAAGAAAAGCAGGAACGAAACGTAGGAAATAAAATATAAAGATATTTCATGTTATCATGATTCCACTCCCATTCAAAAGCAAAGACTACAGGACAGGTAGGCCAATCATAGTCGAAGGAAGGTATATTTAGGGTCATAATTAAGCAAAAGGTACTCGAAAGAAAGATGTTGATGGTCGCAGTAAGAGAAATTGAGCCATCAGATAAACAAAAAATGGTAAAAAAAAAAAAATTCATTGGATGACGAGCGCCATGGTTATAGTCTCAATCAGTGAAAATGTAACTGAAAAGAGGAGATATTGAAGGTCACAGTTAAGGAAAAGCTAACCAAAAGGAGGGGATTTTGAGGGTTACAGTAGAGAATTTTGGGGGTTGTGGAACCTTAAAAGGATGGAGGGGATGTCGAAGGTCAGGGTCAAACAAAGCAACTGAAAGATAGTAGTGTTGAGAGTTTCATTTAAGCAAAGTTTAACTGAAGGGAAAGGATTTTGAGGGTTGCAGTTGGAAGGAAGGGAGTACTGTGGATTGGGCCTAAACCTAATTGATTGGAGGGCAGGTTGAGGATTGCTGTGTCTTAGATAGGTGAAAAGAAGGGATGGTGAAGGTCATAGTTAAGGAAACCCTCATCGAGAAAGAGGGGATACTGAGGGCCGGAGTTCAACGAAACCTAACCAGTGGAGTGGTTTTAGTGTTACAGTAAGGAAAATATAATCGAAAGAAGTGTATGTTGAGGTTTCATCTCGACATTTAGATACCGTCTGGTGATGTTGAAGGGAGGAGAGGCCATGAGGATGTTGAGGAGGGAATTGCAATAAGGGTACTGATTGGCAATGGGTTATGACAACCAGTGACTAGGCTAATGTTCGCGATAAAGATTTACGGAAAGAGATCATTGTCAAGCTGGGGCTTATAAAAATAAATACTTTACTATTATTATGGTGATGATAGAGAGCACCAACCTATGCTGATGGCAAGGAAGAAGACATTGACTATGATATTATTATATTAATAAAAACTTTACTAATTTATAGAACAGAAGTAGATATATATATATATATATATATATATATATATATATATATATATAAATATATATATATATATATATATATATATGACATATATATATATTTATATATGTATAAATATATATATATACATTGACATATAAGTATGCGTATTTATGTGTATGTATAGATAGATAGAGAGAGAGAGAGAGAGAGAGAGAGAGAGAGAGGGGGTGGAGAGAGAGAGAGAGTATTCAAATCAATAAAAGATGATCTTGGCGATGGTCAGAGATCATCCATGGAAATCCTCCGAAGCATGTGTGTGTGTATATTTGCGTGTGTGCGTGTATGTATGCGTGTGTGCGCGCGCGTGTGTCACCGAGGGTTGCGCCGCGAGGTCGAGAAACGAAGACCCAGCCATCGAAGGCTGATGGGCTAGGATGGGTGCGCTCAAGAGGAGAATGCCCGATACCCCCAACGGGGAATCGCCATCACCTTTCTACTGTTGGCGGAGATTTTCATTGACCTCAAGGTAATTGATTCGTGGCGAAGCAAGAAAGGGAATCCGAGTAAACATCATTAGCTGTAAAGGGTAAAGTGTTATTATCGGGGACAGCCTCGTCCCGCTTCGTTGGACTCCAATGGCTCCCCAACGAGGCGCTCTCCCAGGTTGTTTGTTATGGCTGTATTCACCAATAAACACCGGCTCTTTCTCTTTGCGTAGGCCGATGGAAAGGCCGTTTTAAGACTCGTGGATCACATGAAAATGATTTTCATGATGAATTGCACATATGTGGAGAAAAATCCTGATGACAGATGCCGTAAGTGTATGTAAATTCAGGTACTCAAGACCACTTACCATGTCTTCAGTACTCACCATGGCAACCGCCACGTGTACCTGACAGATCGACATCGCGCTGGAAGAGATACCGGTGGATACGCATCTTAGAATTTATTGGGAAGTTATAAGTCTCAGAATCGTATGGAATATAGTTATGAGCGGCGTGAGTGACTTGTTCTGTATTAAAAACCTTTTTGCTTTATGATAAAACAGTTCACAGTTCTTTATGAAAAGATGACCCTGAAGTTCTATCCAAAACATCAAGAAAACAAAATCGTTCTTCGGAAGAACTTTACATACGGGCACATAGGATGTGGGGTGGTGGGGGCGGGGTGCAGTGAGAGAGAGAGAGAGAGAGAGAGAGAGAGAGAGAGAGATTTCGGACAGCAGGTGCGTTTCGTGCGGATTGTTTTTCCGTTTTCTCTGGGATCGTGGGAAACGGGCGCTATTACACGCAGTGACAAGTCCGCGACGCACCTGCCCGTCTCTCTCTCCCCGACTGGATTGTTCAATATGGCGAAAAACAGCAAGAGTGTGGGAACGCACCTCGTAAGGTCAGCCTTGTGCAGGTGTGCATTTTCATCTGCGCGATCGATTCAAAATATGGGGGCGGGTCAGGGGAGCGGTTGACCTAGTTGTTTTTCGAATAACAGGTCGGGAACTCTTTTACGCATCGCTGTATGATAGTTCTTTCCTTCTCTGTTGTTTCTTGGTAACCTATATACTTTGATTTTATTTTCACGGTAAAAGGCAAGCCAAATAATCACTGATACTTGAAGGATAACTAGCATGGGCAGACGAATAATTAAAACATGCTTCGTGTAGCAATAGAAGCTCGCTCTAACGAACTTTTCATTTTACAGGATGACAAACCCACTATCTAAAAGAGGCACGTTGTGTGATCCAGGAACACAGAGGATGACAGAGAATTCTACAGCCTTGAAATAAACTAAATGGAGGCCTGATTAAATCGGCTGACCCTCAAGTTGGCAATTTCCCCAGTGGAAGGGAACGGAGGACGAGTGTGGACTCGATATGCAGTCCGTCAGGAAGTTGTTTCTGTAGAGCTCACTCGTATGTATATATGTATTTTAAATTCAGTAGTATAATTATCTATGTATTTTTAAGCTTGAATTTGGATGGATGTATTGATGCAATAAGGAGATATTTCATGGTCATTTCAGGAGGAATTCTTTTCTCAAAAGAAATTATTCATACGAATTCACAAAAAATAAAAAAAAAATGGGTTCAGCGACCAATTCTACGTTCAAGAAAAAATTCCTATTAAATATTAACAGTCTCAGTTATTCTAGTCAGTCATACATAGGTAGAATAATAAACCATTCAAAGATGAAAATAAAAAAGGTAGCAACCTCACTATAAGTAAAATAAAATTGAAAAAACTGGGCATCGAGAGACTCAAGAAAAGACAAATTAAATTTCCATTTTGCATCTCGAATGCTTTTTTGACCACCAACATGGAATTGATGGATCATTCGCAACTGCCAAGGGAAAAGCTTCATATTCCTCTTATTACTTGAACAAGCATTAGAAAAGGAAATTTCAGTCATAGCTGTTTTTACTTTGTATTTTTATGTACTTATGTATTATTTCAGCGAGGTGCGGGTGAAGGTTCTCCGGAAATTTCGCTCAAATTGATGGTAAAACAGAGATGGAGGCTCCAGAAAATGTTTCGCCGTATTGCAGTGACATAAAGTGAGTCGTTTCATGTGTTTTTTTTTTAGTTAAATAACTCGCGGATAAATAAGTAGTTAAACATTCCCAACTTTTTCCATCACTGAGATAGCGACTTGACTTCATATTTCTCTTTGTAAATCCAAATATGAGTTCTCGCTATCATTCTTGCTTTCGCTCTTTCTTGACCTCCTAACGAGACCCATAGGCAATTAACAAAGGCTGAATGTTTCACGAAAAACAATTTTGAGATGAAAGTCTTAATATGAATCGAACATTTGTTAAATTTTCATCGACGACATAGCAGTCATTAATCTGCAAACCGATAATGTTTATTTATAGCAAAAAGAAAGTGTGCACCTATACTTAGACCGGCATAAAATCGTATCTCATAGAAAACTGTGAATAGCATTTTCGTTTCCTCTCGTACTTTGTTGTACGGTAACCGTGGTACGTAATTTTATTTCGAATAAAATAACAAAGGAATTAACGCTCAATCTGCCTTATGTCATGTCACACGTGAGATGAAATAATAACTAAACTGTCCATTTAAGCAAACGATAGAAAATATAAACAAATGAATTATATAATAGACATTGAATTATGTTTACAGCTTCTTCTACATTAGATTCTCATTGGTATAAAAGACATAAACCAGAAGATTTGACCGGTTAATATATATATATATATATATATATATATATATATATATATATATATATATATATATATATATATATATAATTTTACATGACCGGAGACTTTACTCGTCCCTTCTTTGCCACAGGGTACCGTTACTAGGAAGTAATTGTAGAAGTAAACAAAACCCTTTTTGACAAACACTCGAACAAAGAGGCAGTGTAAAACAAACAACACGTGACTTGAGCGCACTTCGAGTGGATTTCCAAGGGTCCGAAACTCACGGGCAAATAAGACCTTACCTCAGGTACTTTTGTTTAAGTAGTAACCGATGGAGGGGGGAAAACATGCTTGAAGTCGATTTTGTACGTCACTTGCTTTCATATATTTATTTGTATGTAAATATGTATGCTTTTATAAATGTGCTCATGTATGTGGATATATAACGTATATGTACTAGTCATATTTGAGGGTATTTGTTACTGTTTAAGCATGCATTTATTTCATAGTAAATTCATCATGTAATATTGTATGAGGCTAGATCTTTTTTTTTCTGCTAAAAGATTGAAGTTTGGTAGATTTGCAAGCAATTTGCCGTTGTGTCGATGATCAATTTCGCAGCGGTAAAAAAAAAAGAAAATATACAGTGGCATTGATATTTAATTTTAACGTAGTGTATCTAGCATGCCGTCCTTTACAGACACACACACACACACACACACACACACACACACACACACACACAAAAGGCGTATTGTGAAGAAAATATGTATACAATAAATGTAGTTCCGCTGAAGCTTTTATAAAATTAAAGTATTGCAATTCTAGGAAAAATCGATTGTCTGTAATAAGACAACGCCTACATAACGATCAGGTTAAACCCCGCACAAGAACATGACGCTTAAATGAATAATGAGAGGAAGTAAAATTTCGTTAATGTGTCCGAAATTTCTGGGAAAAACCTCTGTAGAGTAAACACCTTAGCGTGGTCACTCAAAAAAGAAAGCGTCATCTTTCGCTATGGTCAGGATTGACAGCTACGGAGTAGCGTCGATAATCTGCAGCGTCATACCTCATTACCTGAAGTAATTGCCCCAAGTGCTCACAGTACATAAGAACACACATCACTGCTTGCTTACAACTGTTTCATGTACCCCTTACTAGGAGATCATAGCGAAGTTTAATTCTTTATTGAGAGCTGTGCGAATAATTCTCCAGTTGACTTAGGCCTACTTTATTTTAGGCTTCGATTATACTACGAAAATGAGCTGTTTGCTTCAGGATATACGGTATCTATCAGACTCCCATCTGTTTATTTTCTTCTCTGGCCAATGCTTTCTTCTTTACAACATTTGCTTGCAGCTGTTTCATGTTCCTCGTACTAAGAGATCCTAGAGAAGTTTAATTCTTTTTTGAGAGCTGTGCGAATAATTCTCCAGTTGGGTTAGGCCTCCTTTATATTAGGCTTTGAATATACTTCGAAAATGAGCTGTTTGCTTCAGGATACACGGTATCTACCAAACTCCTATTTATTTTCTTCTCTTGCCAATGCTTTCTTCTATACACCATCCTGACGAAATCACCTCAAAGTTCGTGCTCATGGCGAAAGAGGGCGTCTTCTTGACCGCAACATATTGTACGCGAACCTTTCTCCCTTATCTCTCTGGTGATATCGTCCAGCGCCACAATGAGTAGAACTCGTACATAGGTTAGAGATAAGAGATGAGTTTCCGATAGGACCAACAGTAGCTGGAGGTGCCCCCAGGGCACGATTTGGGTAAGCGATAGGTGGGAAGGACGGTAGCCGATAGAGGGTGTTCGATAGGCCATGAATGACACAAACGGGATCGGATCAGACCTCCTAAGGATGGGAGATCACCGGTCTCTGGCAATTTTTTTTTAAATTTTTTTTTACAAGAGGAAAATTCGTGTCAGTGAAGTAGAAATAGCAGTAGTTGTGAGGTGTTTATATTCGTCTATATGGTTAATATACACATATACATAAATGTACAGTGAAAAATATAGTTCCATTTTATTTTAGGTACTTCTGTATTAAACTGTATCTGAACGTTCGTACTTTCTTCATATAACTGGAGAGAGAGAGAGAGAGTGAATCTTATAAGTCTTATGAATATTTTATTATGGTTTCTGCAGGTGGTGTGAGGATTGCTTCATCGAAACCATTCCGTATAGATGGCGTGCATTTTGATGGATTAATGATCACACCTGAAGAGATATTTCCCCCCTATTCTTCTTCCCTTTCTCCCTCCTTTCGTTTCTTTCACCCCAGCTGTGACCCTCAATGGTCGAGTAACATCACGGTAGCAAATTCACTGCTTAGGTCAGCCAAGGGGTACTGGGTTTTAGGAAACCCACCGATATCGTAACTCCTCGTCTGGCCTGAAAATCGATCGCTTGTATTTCAGTTTGTTAGCTAGAGCACTACCAGGAAGCCAGTAGACCAGTAGACCAGAAGAAAGAGTTAAATTCCAATATGTGTGTTAATCATTCCATATTATATATATATATATATATATATATATATATATATATATATATATATATATATATATATATATATATATATATATATATATATATATAGCCAAGAGGATATCTATTCCAATTCATTCACTGACCGAGAAAAAATAATCCCAGCACTGCACCACTTAGCCACAGACCCACTTTTCCCCTCACTTTCATCTTGCTCCTCTCACATTTGTCCGATGATATATATATATATATATATATATATATATATATATATATATATATATATATATATATATATATATATATATATATATATATATATATATATATAACAAGGAGAAACTTTACGCTCCAGTTCTTTCACAGTTCAAAGACTCTACCTCAAATTTGCATATGATAACTCTCATATAAAAGTGTGTACACTTATCACTATGCATAAGAAAAGAGATTATATCTATTAGGGTACTGGGTGCTGGCATGAAGATCCAAAGCCACATTGCCAAATAAAGGAGTTGAAGCCTTCTGATTCGTTATTTAGAATTCGTTTATTTACTTCAGAACGTTCGCATAATATCGAAGGATATACTCTGCTTTTTATCGAGTTTCTTTAATTGTTTTATACTTTTCTGTTTTTATTTTAAAAAATGCATAACCTGATACTGGAATCCGTTTAACACTTTCTTGTACTGCAGTGATCGAGTTTGACTGTATTTAAAGCCTTCTCAATCTCGGCACAAAAAATATTCTCCATCTTGATGTGTTTTGTTATATATATATATATATATATATATATATATATATATATA
Organism: Macrobrachium rosenbergii; assembly: GCF_040412425.1. Classification (NCBI taxonomy): domain Eukaryota; kingdom Metazoa; phylum Arthropoda; class Malacostraca; order Decapoda; family Palaemonidae; genus Macrobrachium; species Macrobrachium rosenbergii. The sequence continues at coordinate 21,325,149 of NC_089760.1, read as the reverse complement.
TATATATATATATATATATATATATATATATATATATATCTTCTTCGTTTTAACGTGCTTTTTTCCCATTTTTATATATATATATATATATATATATATATATATATATATATATATATATATATATATATATATATATATATATACATATGTGTGTGTGTGTGTAAAATATTCCCTCTCTCACCGTAATCTGTGCTTACCACACGTGGCCGGGAACAGTTCCATTAGTAGTCAGTGATAGGGGGCGTTTCACTTGAAGGTTTTGCGTTTTCTAGTGATTTTTTCTTTAAGTAACAGTCACACCGCTCATCAGGTCCTTGTAAATCAGTCTCTTTTTTAACTTCATTGTTAATTTGTTTCTCGAGTATATTCCTTTTCTGACGGATATTTTTTAAATTTTTCATTATGAAATTTTTCACGTTAGCCCTTTTATTTTGGAAATAATTTGGTAAATACCTTGAAAGTCCATGTAAGCTTTTTAAACAGAATATTTTCTAGTACTGAAACCTAATTTTGTTGTCAACTTTTTCAAGGAAATTTAAAAACTATATATTTTGCAAATCTTTTAAAGTAGGCATACTTTTCACATTTTCAAATTTTATGAACAGTAAGTAGCCTACAAAGATTTACTGATAATTAGCAATAGATAATTTTAAAAATTAATCCATACATGAATTTTTGCTAATTGATGATGTTAAATCGTCTTATTTTCCTATAAAACTATTCAGTGAATTGTATGATAAACGAAGATAATTGCCTCAGTTTCAGCAAGTACGGGTAGATCCGTATTCACCTTTCCTTCGCTGCTATTGTCTTTGCATTCTTGACGGATCTTTAATGTAACGGTCAGTGAACATAATTATTCTTGTTTTTTTACGAAGTATAACGCGTTTATTTCAGTTCAGGCTATACTCCGTATTCATTCTAAATCTTTCATCTAATTCATCTCTAAATCACCAGAGCGAGGATTGACCGCGTTACGCGACCATCGCCGGCTATTGGGCTTTCTTTTCTAAGTCCTTACTCAATGGTTTGCGGAGGGATTTAGATTTCTTAAAGGATTATAAGGAAAGGTTAGCTTTATCTGGCTTTTCTTGGTTGTAGTTTTCAGTAAAAGAGAACTATTGAGACGGCTATTTGTCTGTCCGTCCGCACTTTTTCTTTCCTCCCTCAGATCTTAGAAACTAATGAGGCTAGAGGGCTGCAAATTGGTATGTTGATCATCCACCCTCTAATCATCAAACACCAAATTGCAGCCCTCTAGCCTCAATAGTTTTTATTTTATTTAAGGTTAAGGTTAGCCATGATCGTGCGTCTAGCACCACTATAGGTGCCAACAACACAGGCCACCACCACGCAGTGGCTGAAATGTTCATGGGCCGCGGCTGAGAGTTTCATACAGCATTATACGCTGTACAGAAAACTCGATGGCGCCGAAAAAATTTCGGCTTATTCTTTACTCGTTTCTTTAATGTTACTGTTTATAGCTGCTAATGAATCTTTTTGACAAAACCCTTTTTTCCAAGTCCATGAACCGGTCCATTCTTTAGCTTGTAAACCCTTAAACTCAACCACTCAAATTTTTATTATTTGGCGTTCTCTTAAACTTTAGGTGTTTATGAGAGCACAAGTTTAATTTTTTGGAGTATTCAGCTTTTTGCTTCTTTTAAACTTTAGTCATTTAAGGGAACGTCTTCAAATTAAGCTAAGAGACACAGATGACATCTTTGTTTTTAATTTTTTACTCTCATTGTAAAATTGCCTCATAATTTAACTAAAAGTAAAGCATTTTAGTATCATGCTATAGCAAATCGAAATTTATTATAAATGTACATAAGTGATGAAGTACTGTAATAAGTCACAGCTAAAAATGTGTCACAGTAAATGATAAACTGGTTTGACAAACACGTACGTACGAATAAGAAAAGAAATACGAATACTCTATGGCCACCCTTACACGCGCACATGAAACAGCTAATTGATATGTATAAAGAACATTTTACAGATGGACAAAGGAAAAGGGGACTTACCACGTTACAAATCGTTGAAAAGTAATATATATATATATATATATATATATATATATATATATATATATATATATATATATATATATATATATAGAATATATACTATATATATATATAGATATGTATATATATTGTGTGTGCGGGGTGATTTTATGTATATATATATATATATATATGTGTGTGTGTGTGCTTGTGCTTGTGTAGGTAAAATGTTCCTTCTCTCACCATAATCTACAAAACGGTCAAGTGCAAAAAAAAAAAAAAAGAGCATTCAGAAAGGGAGCCCCCAGGCGTCATCACATCCACCACAGGATCCCTACATAACAGTAGCCCTGACCTCCTGCGACGCCCGGTAATCTCTGTTTACTCCGCAAACTGGGTCGTACCGAGCTCGTACTGTCTGTGATTTTATCTACTGATCTGGGTAGACTTACCGTAAACAACGTTTGATTTAAACCTCGGTCGTACGTAAGAGGCGTCTCGTCTATCTCTTAAGCTCGGCCAGTATTCGCGGGATATGGATTTCTCGTCAAAACGTGTACGAGACGAGCTCATTTCTGAAGCTTATTTTTTTCGTGCATGTTCTGAACAGTTTTGAGATATTTTGTTATTTGTTAAT
>NC_089760.1:21062500-21317500 GCF_040412425.1 Macrobrachium rosenbergii | reverse complement strand
AACAGGTTTGCAGGAGGAGGGTGAATGTGCCATGTCTCCCTTACCCTCGCGATCCCCTACCTACCCCGCCCCCACCCGGGGCGGACAAACAGGTTTGCAGGAGGAGGGTGAATGTGCCATGTCTCCCTTACCCTCCCGATCCCCTATCTACCCCGCCCCCACCAGGGGCGGACAAACAGGTTTGCAGGAGGAGGGTGAATGTGTCATGTCTCCCCTACCCTCCCGATCCCCTACTTAGCCCGCCCCCACCAGGGGCGGACAAACAGGTTTGCAGGAGGAGGGTGAATGTGTCATGTCTCCCCTACCCTCCCGATCCCCTACTTACCCCGCCCCCACCAGGGGCGGACAAACAAAAGAGATCCACTTGGATTTTATGATTATGGATTTAGATCTTTCCTACATACATACAAACATACATACCTATATGATCGTGCGGTTCTTTTATAATGTCACTGCTAACAGTATTTATGTTGACAGATAGACTGATAGGACTACAATGTACCTCGTCACCAGGTTTTGTTGATTTTAAAGCAAAAAGAAAGCTACTTCTGACTGCATATTACATCATTCGTATAAAATTATATTACGTCATTCACATAAAATTTGATAACTAAATATTGTATTTTATAAATAATTTCATTTCACAAATTTGCCACTATCATTTACCTCTTTATTCATCCGTATCAGTTATTCGTCCTTTCCTTAAGCGTCTTCATGTATAGGGTCGAAGATAAGAATAAAATCTCGACAGATTTAAACTTCCGACTTCGACAACATCACATAGATAAAAATAAACGAATTTTGCTTGAAAATTTAGTTTAAACGAATAGTTTGATGAGAAAATTGGTTTATTTTTGTCTTCCATTAAGCATAATTAGAAATATGCTCAAGAAGAGAAACGTGACAAATATGGATTCAGCTTCTTTACAAGGGTTTTGAAAAGTTATAGTTAAGCATAAAATAACCCCCCCCATAAAATCTCTCTCTCTCTCCCTCTCTCTCTCTCTCTCTCTCTCTCTCTCTCTCCCTCTCTCTCTCCTCACTAAGCACGTATACAGTCATGTTCCTACATGCGTACACACATGTGAGTATGTGTCAAATAAGAGGAGTTTTAATTCAACGAAAAATGCGGATTGCACTAGTTGACAAAATTCGCTGATAAACAAACGCCAGTTTCTCATTCTGTATTATTTCCTTTTTCAGATATACTTATTTTTAGATCGTATCTTCTTTATGTCGACAAATAATTAACCCGAGAATAAGCTGACATTTATTATTATCATTGTTATTACTCGTAATGTAACATGTCAAAGCCCATTAATTAGACCAGCAAACTTCCGTGAGATAAAATAAAAAAATAGTGGAAAATAAAAAAAAAAGCAAGAAAAGAAGATGGAAGTAAAATAAATAAACAGTAGGCTACATCATCCAGTAGGCGCGATCCTTCATTTAAACTGCTATCTGCACATGAATAATGTAGTTTGTAGTCATTTATTTCCAACACCTGCGTTTTCTATACTTGGCTTTACTCGCGTTTTATCAACACTGCGTCTCTGTACAGAACATTGCGCTGAAATATTTGCTTCAGTCTTGCATTCTAGTCTTGAATGAAAATGAAGTGGCTTTCAAATTGCCATTTAAGCATCCAGACACTAGTTTTACTTTCCCATCTTGTTTTTTCCTTCCTTTCTTTTTCACATTTTCATTTCAAGTATATTACACATTCGCGACTGGCTAGACTTTTGTTCCTCAGACCATTAATTATAGAGAGGCAGTTACACCTTTCCATGTCTCATTGCCAGACCACCACCTCTCTCTCTCTCTCTCTCTCTCTCTCTCTCTCTCTCTCTCTCTCTCTCTCTCTCTCTCCATCCAAAGTCTCTTTTTTCATTATTATTATATTTTAGACTGTACAGGAAGTAAGTGCGACTGTGTTAGTGTTTGTTCTGAACAGTAATAAAATACGGCTTATCCCGAGAGAGTCTCAAAGAAATTTATATTCCATTTATTTACGCCAAGTTTTACCTGGCGAAGAGATGAAAATCTTTAGCTAGCAAATAAAGATTTTCATCTCTTCACCAGATAAAACTTCGCGTAAATAAATGGAATGTAAATATGAAATATATGAAAAACTGGACTCTCTTCGAATCGACTGGTCAGATGTTTCTTTGCGATGTCTTTTCAAGCAATTCTTGAGACACTTCTCGGCTGAGTGCTTCGGCTCTCTTGCAAGAAAGCAGTAAACGTCAAGCTTCAGCTACCATTAAAGCGTCTGGGAAGACTAGGAAATTTAGGAAATTTACTTCTGTTCCTGAACAGCTTTATTCAGAAGACAAGATTTCCCTCTGAAAGTCACTTTTCTGTTTCTTTTTCCCTAAAATTAACTCATCCTTGAAGGATGAAAAGAAACTGAAGGAAAAATGACTTTGAGAGGGACCTCATCTTGAAGGAATCTTCTGGAATAAACGAGTAAGGGAACAGAAACAGAAGTGAAGTCTAAAGCTGTTCACTAAATTTCCCAGTCTTCCCAGAGACTTTAATCGCAGCTGAAGCTTGACGTTTACTGCTTGCTTGCAAGAGAGCCGAGGCACTCAGCCGAGAAATGTCTCAAGAATTGCTTACAAAGACATCACTGAGAAACATCTGAACAGTCGATTCAAAGAGAGTCCAATTTTTCATATAACTGAAGATTTTCAGAAATTACTGTCCTCATGATAAAGGCAGACCTAGTAGCTATTTTTTTTTTTATTTAATGCTAACACTTACAAGAGGTGAAAGGTTGAATTCCGCTATTAGACAGGGAAACAGGAAGAAAATTGGGTCTCATATTTTATTCGGTCTTACACCTCATTATTTTTTCACTTTTTCACTTCTTTGTTTTCATATTTTTATTTAGTAATATTTTTTTTTCTAATTTATTACCGAATTCATGAATTTTATTTGTTTATTTTTTTACTGCCGCAAATGTATATACTTTTTATCGAAGACCATGGCATTGATGCACCGATTTAATGCTCAAGAGAAATCTGATTTATTACTCATTTGTGTGAATTCAGTGTCACAACGCTATCACATTGCGTTCTTCTTTTAATATCTATGATATACCCAATAATCACACCCACACTTATATAATACACACACACACAGACACACATATATATGTATATATATACTGTATATATATATATATATATATATATATATATATATATATATATATATATATATATATATATATATATATATATATATATATATATATATTGTACATATATATTCATATATACTGTATATATATTTATATATAAATATATATATACAACCATGTTTCCTTTATAAAAAATGACCTTCAAACACTGTGTTCAATAAACCAGGAAATTATGGGAAGCATGACCAATTCAGTCCGTTAATTGTAATTCTGTTCTGTACAATAGTATTGTATCGACCTTCAGCTTCAGTTAAAAAACTACACCAGAGAAACCGAATAGTCAGTTAAGGTATCCGATTAGATCTTAAAAGCCTTAGTAGCCTCGGAAACGAATCCACTAAACGAGCGTTCCTTCCCATAGATTGCAATGTTCGAGTATTTTAAAGCGTTACACACGCACACACACACACACCCACAAAGATAGAGAGAGAGAGAGAGAGAGAGAGAGAGAGAGAGAGAGAGAGAGAGAGAGAGAGAAGAACAGGGTTCTGTGTTAGACGTTTAGAACTAATTATCGAGCCTGCTATTTTAAGCCGCTGCGAAAATGTTGAGCGAGTTTCCCTTTTTTACGCTTCTCTCCTTTATTTAAACGCTCAGGTATCTTTTGCCATTGTAATTCTTAGTTGATACGAATCCTGCCATAAATTTTAGAGGGTATTCAGAAGAGGATGAGAATAAAAATAAATGTATTTTCGTTGTTTACTGCATTTTCTTGAAACAGCTTTTGCGTGTATGCCTAGAGGGCAGATTTTGTAAGGCAAATCTGAGTTTCACATTGTTTAAAACATAAGAAAATAGCAGCTAGAAGCTAGTATTGAAATTGAAATATTTTTACTCAGTTTTTGGATCTGGAAGACTGAAGCAACGCTTAAGTGTAAATTATTTTCTGATTTTTTTTTTTATCCAATTTATTATCATAAAGGTTGCGTTCATAACAAAGAGTGTATCTGAGGGCAATGGATGACTGTCTCGCCGGATAAGAAAAATGCTGGTTGAAAAGGTTTGTTGGATGGCTCAGATTGAGCTACTTTATGCCAGCATAAAGGTCACCACTAACTTTGGATGGAAAAGAAACCTACTACCCATTTCAGGGACCTCGAGTCATCGTTTTTCTCAAATATCTTTCAAACTAATTATTTGATCGAAATAGTACTTTGACACAGTGTATACAAGACACCTCCCGCTAATTTTTGGTGATACAGTGCATTGTCAAATAGTTTTAGTTAAGTCGTTTACTCTTGACTTACATGGCGTTGCCAAGCATCGCCAAACTATGCATTCGAACGTCCTTTATCCCCATCCCGTCCCTTCCTCTCCCTTCCCCTCCTCATCCCTCCCTCAGCTCACTTTCCTGGCCTCCCCAACTCGCCCCCCAAGCCCTTCCTGTCTATGGGGATAGCGGACGTTCGATTGCATAGTTTAGTCCTGCTGACTAATGTGACTTTGTCTTCAGAAGTCAAGAGTAAACGCCATAACTAATACCATTTGACAATGCACTATATTACCAAAACTTAGCGGGAGGTGTCTTGTACACTGTTTCAAAGTACCATTTCGATCAAATAATTAGTTTGAAAGATATTTGAGAAAAACTATGACTCGCGGTCCCTGAAATGGATAGTAGGCTTTCCTGGAGTAATTTTGTAAGTCCACGGAACATTTCTCCATGTTTCAGTATTATGGATAACAAATGCTGAAAAATGAAGACTGTCGTTGATTACCAGTGTATCTCGATGAGACCCTATTTTCTCTATTAGCGTTTCTCTCATCAACTCGACAAAAAATTTCTTTTGGATTTAAACAAAGAATTTCTTGCAACAAAAACTTTCAAGATATCACCTTTACGTAAAAAACCAAAACACAGGTAATTCATTCTAAGTCATAAATGAGTAAGCAACATTTATTATAGAAACACTTCCTCATTCCACTAAGACGCTTTCAAAACTGGCAGATTTGAACTTCAAAAGGGTTGTGCTTAGAAGAGCTTGTATTTACCTTCCTCATTTAATCTTTCTTTTCCTCCTTCACTTACGAATATCTCTCTGTCTCTCTTCCTTCTCTCCAACGTGCATCATTCCATAAGCTCTGTAATTTCATTCGGTTAGTTATAAAAAGTAGGAATAAAATTATTCTAGAGATTAAAAGGCTGATTTTTAAAGACTATGCGCATAATAATGCCAACAGTAACAAAAATTTCACTTGTTTTGCCATATTGCAAATTTTGCTCCTTAAACTAATGACCTGAGCAGTTTGCTCACAGATTTCTTGCTATTTTTTCTGACGAGCAAAAACAAATATATATTTTGCAACAATATTGTCTGCGAAAAAAAAATTCTTGATGACTTTCGTTTGTGTAAAGATGAGAATAATTTGATAAATATTAAAAACAAATATATCATTCGTAAGAACACCATGGAAGCAGAAGACACTGTGTCTTTCTAAATATAATCAACGGAACAAGACCAATCATTTGAGTGCAGGATTCTGGGCTCAAGAGAAATCTTTTGAGAATGTGCGCTCGGCGAGGACATTAAGTCTAAACAAATAAAGATGTGGCGTTAGATTAAAATGATAAAAACAGCGGCCCAATCAGATGCATTATGCCAGTGCGTGCTTGTGTGTGTGTGTGTGTGTGTGTGAGTGTGTGTGAGAGAGAGGCAGACAGACAGACAGATAAATGCCGAAATTAAATAAATTTTTCAAATTATTGAAAGACCTAGAGAAGGAAAATTAGCGCAACTCTATGTTATATGTATTTTTTTCACTGTACCACTTTTTAATAGTTATGAAACAAAAGACATTCGCCACAATGATCATCATACCGTAGCCATCCACTAACGTGAATAATTTTCTTTGTGTTAGAAGTAATCGTCAGTGTTGTTTCATAGCGAAGACTGCATATCGCAGTCATTCTTGATCTTTGAATAGAAAATATAATCGAATGGCTACGTGTTAAACATTAATAACGAGGTTGCAATTTATCAATTAAAACTCATGTGCTTCTGCGACGGCCGGGATTCGTACCATATACTATATATATATATATATATATATATATATATATATATATATATATATATATATATATATATATATATATATATATATATATATATATATATATATATATATATATATACATATATTTATAAAATTCCTAGATACACATGCATATGTAAACGCTCACATGCTTTCATGTAGTTGCGTATATGCGCACATGCAGCCACACCGACTTTTGTAGATAAAATAACCAGTAGGTATGTCTTTATAATTTGTGTTGATGAAAAAGTACGATACCTCCCATTTGTTTATTTGTCCCAATGCTATATTTCCGTGTGTAATGGGCAAAGTAATGCAGACGGTGCCAGTGAGGGTAGAGGGTAGACCAATGCCGGGCACAGAGCCAGGCGTGCCAGTAAATTTCGTTCAGACGGACAACCCTGCTGACGAAAGTACTGACACGTGATTATCAGCGAGCTAAAGAGACGTTTCTTCTTTCAGCTCTCAAACCAACGATTTTCAAAGCATTGCAGTTTGTTGATTATTCTCTCTCGGTTAGGAATCTTGATTAGGCAAGCACTTGCTTGAAAATTAATATTATTGTTATAAGTGCGTTATTTTATTTACGTGAAAATTAAGTTAATGTATTATTTAGGGTACACGAAGGCAGTTTAATGTTCACGTGGAAAACGTGAAAAACAACTTTCCTCTTTTTTGGGGCATCCGTGAAAATAATGTTAAGATTGTTTACTAGAACCAGGAATCCGGATGAAACCGGAAATAAGCTGTCTAGAGAGGGTTGCGGGAAATGAAGTCATCGACCAGAAAGAAAGTCGAGGGAGAACTTCAGTTCGACATTAAGCAAACTGTGGCGTCAAATAATGGACATCATGCATTCAGACGATTTTTTGGAAGCTATGGGGTCTCTGAAAATGTAAGAGAGAGAGAGAGAGAGAGAGAGAGAGAGACTTTCAGCATTATAGTTTGGAGCTCTTTGAGGTGTGCCGCTTTGTGCCGTTTGGCTTGCAGCGCTTTATCGTTTCAGTATTCTTATTATATTAAATGATCGTGTTCATGTTATGATTCAGTTAGAAAATATACCCTCATCCATAACGTTCACCTGTAAATAAATTAAAATTATTCGTAGATAGGTAGATCAATGGATAAGCACGTTGATTTATTGTTAAATTGATGAATTCATAAGTTTTTCCTGACAAGTAGGAATGATACTCAAAGGTCATGAACTTGAAGCTACGTGCGCCTAAACATGCTGCTACGTGCCGCTAAACATGCTCCTACTTGCACCTAAACATCCTGCTACGTGCACCTAAACATGCTGCTACGTGCCCCTAAACATGCTCCTACTTGCACCTAAACATGCTGCTACGTGCACCTAAACATGCTGCTACGTGCCCCTAAACATGCTGCTACGTGCACCTAAACATGCTGCTGCGTGCCCCTAACCATGCTGCTACGTGCCGCTAAACATGCTGCTACGTGCACCTAAACATGCTGCTACGTGCACCTAAACATGCTGCTACGTGCCCCTATACATGCTGCTACGTGCACCTAAACATGCTGCTGCATGCCCCTAACCATGCTGCTACGTGCCGCTAAACATGCTGCTACGTGCACCTAAACATCCTGCTACGTGCACCTAAACATGCTGCTACGTGCCCCTAAACATGCTGCTACGTGCACCTAAACATGCTGCTGCGTGCCCCTAACCATGCTGCTACGTGCCGCTAAACATGCTGCTACGTGCACCTAAACATGCTGCTGATATGTTCCGCGAACAAGTTTACTGGTTTTCCAATTCAAACGAGGTATTTCGAGCATTTCAGTTTTCGCGCCCGAACAATGTTTCGACCATTTTCTCTTGGTTTTGAGCATGATCAAAACAAGTTTACGTCTCGTGTGCACTTATCCGGGGATTAGGTATTTCTAAGTAAATCGGCTGATCAAGTTTCTAGGACGAAGAAATATCCCTGCTTTGTCTTCCGCGTTTATGGAATCGTCACTTTTTACTTTAGAGAAATTTGTTTTCACGCAAAAATGTATGCGCTTATTTGAAGTCTGCACTGAAGACCGTCTTCTAAGAATTCTTTCTTACTTTGCTGTGATTTCTATTATAGTCGATACAAAATGCACTCTTAATCTTGTCTGAATACTTTGCTGGAGTATTTCCAATCAAAGTTAACGACAAATTCGTCTCTAACGGAAATACAATATGATTCAGAAAACAAGGAAGTAATTGAGGAATTCCAAGAAAGTCCAAAATGTATGATGTATATCCTCGCCATTCCTTAATTGGATTTAATTTTCGGGTGCGTTAGCTCCCTGAGCTCAGCTCAAAAACAAAAAATGTTGGGGATTACGTATTTAAACGTAAGGTGAACAAAATTAAGGTCAGTTCCTCAATAATTACGTAGCCAGATCTCTGAGCGCCTTAAATGTCGTCCCAAATATAAACGACAGCAATTTAATGCCAAGTATAAAAGAATATTGTTATCTGCACAAACCCAAGTATAATTTCGGACCCAACTGTCAGTTGAAATGAGGAAGTCCTTTCTAGCTGAGTCGGGGCACTCAAGAGATCTCCTCTCCTCCTCCTCCTCTCTTTCAGGTCTTGCTTCCATTGACAGAAACGTATCACGTTGTGCCTGAACCACTATCGGAAGCATGTCCGCTATCTCTAGTTTGAACCGGTCTCGCTTGTTGCACTTATTGCTGTGAACGCTCTCATGTCCTCACGTCGCTTCTCTCACCTTCCTGCAAACACGTGTGCTTTTGATCCAACGTACTGCCTCTCTCTCAACTGTCTGCGCAGCACTCAGCAGGTTTTCTCAAGCCTTCCACCTTCACAGCATCGGGGTACTCTGCTATCTATCTTGTCTCCGGGATCTGCGCTTCCATACAAATAAAAGACAGAGAGGTTTTGCGTATATAATACGTATTTACTAGTTCCTGCCCCACTGAATGCTATGTTGTAAATGTCAGTATTCGAGCATTTTTCCCACGAAAGTGATTATTATAAGGCTGAGATTAAATGCTGCCATAGTTCTCTTAGTGATTACTATAAGGCTGAGATTAAATGCTGCCATAGTTCTCTTAGTGATTACTATAAGGCTGAGACTAAATGTTGTCATAGTTCTCTCATGTTAACGTCTTCGTAACGGTAAGGCAAAGAGAAATCGTTTATAATTGAATAAACAACCAGAGTTCATGCGTTTTGTAGATTTTATATCCGTGTGTCAGATATCAGACGTGTTATAACAAAAAGAAAGTTATTTAGCAAAAATTACTCTCTCTCTCTCTCTCTCTCTCTCTCTCTCTCTCTCTCTCTCTCTCTCTCTCTCTCTCTCTCGCACTCACTCTGCGCGCCGTGTGTATGTACTCGTATCAAGTGACCCAGAGGAAAAGCATGTAAGCTATTTTCTCGGGATTTCGATTGGGAGCGGTAAACAAACAGGAGGAAATGATCATTCTAGATTTCACCACTAAAAAGTGCACAAAACGAGAGAGAGAGAGAGAGAGAGAGAGAGAGAGAGAGAGAGAGAGAGAGAGAGAGAATCTTCTTGTAACTTCATGCTGTAAAAGAGATTGTACTCGACTTTAACTCTGTTTTGATAAGTACTACTATTCTGGAAAGTGTCGTAACCTCTTTGTGTATAGGTGCCTGGCTTGAACGGAACGTTCGGGTTTTAAAACTTACCCTGATCTCACGAAAAGAGCAGCAGCTCCGTTCTTTTATTTCAGTGGTTCTGGCTCACAGTACGTGCAAGTTTTCAGTCTGTAGGTTTGTGGAAGTCTAGCCTTTTATCTGTTATCATCATTTTATCATTAATATTGTTACTTATTATCTGACTTCGAATTGAGGTTAGTTTCTTGTCGCCAACCAAGAATATTTTACATTACAATTTAGTATTTTTGTATTCAGTTTAATGAGATCAAAATCATTTATCGGCAAGTTTTTTCCCCGAATATCTAAACTGCATAAACAGATGGAGTCAGATCTTTTCAGAAAATTGAACATTATCTGAACCTTGACCACTATCGTCTTCAGTTAATCCACTCTTGAACTTTTCATGAAAATATAATTTGTCATCATGTGATTTCCCGAAATCCGTTAAGATTGTTATAAGATAACAGATACGAACTGCTGAAGCTGATGCTCTGTTTACATAACCACCCACAGACTGTACTTGAGCATATTTATACAGAGACAAAATGGAAACACGTACTTGGCCGATGCATTGGATGAAGACCGGAAATCCTCTCTCTGGTTGATTAGAAAAATCGATCGCACGTATAGCATCATAATGCCGATGCAACTGTCACGTAGTAATCCCATTAGATCAAGGACTGAGAGTCATAAGATCATTTGAAGAGGATATTGGCATTGCCAGCGTCTGGGTATTCCTTGAATGTCTTTGATGTGTGTGCATGGCATCTCTTGAGTCAATGTGATGTTGTGCCGTGAGTCGGCATGTGACGAATGTTATCAGCGTAGTTCGCATTTATTACAGGGGATTAGCATTTATCTAGACCTAGTTAAGATTACTGTGATATTAGGTTCAATTTATAATAATTTTTCATATTTGTTTTATTTACACGACACATGCCTCCCAGGGAATCACACACACACACACACACACACACACACACACACATATATATATATATATATATATATATATATATATATATATATATATATATATATATACACACTGTATATCACCTACAATCTCTCCTGCAAGAATCCATAATTCTTTATTTCCACCGTTTCATTTAGTAATACTTCTTCAGTAAATTCAAATACTTATTGCGAAGTTCACCCCAACAAATTCGAAATGATAAATTAACATTATAATGAAATGTTAGAACCCTCAAGATACGTACACATATATCATATGGATTAGTTATTATCACCTGTACATGCACATTCTGTTAACAGCATTAATTTGTATGCCAGTGGATATCAAGTTAATTTATGTATGCAACGGTATTCAATCGCCTACGTAGACTTGCAGATTTTAAGTGTTAATTGGCGTCAGTTTCAGTAATGGCATATATATATATATATATATATATATATATATATATATATATATATATATATATATATATATATATATATATATATATATATATATATGTATGTATATATATATATACATATATATCATATATATATATATATATGTATGTTATATATATACATACATATTTATATATATATATATATATATATATATATATATATATATATATATATATATATGTTTTATCCCATAATGAAAGTAACAGTGTTGTTACTGCCTAGCTTTGATTCACAGATGATAATTATGAAGATATATCCACAATGAAAGTTGGCGTACGTTTGGCAACTACCAATTTTTTAATTTTAAAATCTTCAGTTCGGTACCATGCTTGTGAAAAAATGTATAAGTGCAGTCTCACACAGTCTCACTTTACAGGTATAATAGACATAAAATCTCGCGGTTTATGAAGAGTAATTCATCACCCGAACGAATCATAGGCTGTGACGTATTTCATGAACATGAGATCGTCAGCAACCATAAATCTTATATTTTTTTCAGTAACGTTATCTTATATCATATAAACAATAAAAAATTCAATTTAGCTACGTGGCAGGGGCAACTAAATATTTCCTTTAAAAAAAAAAACCTGGAAATTCTGTATTTTTAAGGCTTCTGGCACATCATAAGAAGTACTTTAAAAATGGAGGCAATTTATTACAGTAATCAAATAGGCTCGGTATGTTTAATTCATAGTTTCATTCTTAATAAGACAAAGATGAGTCAGAAATTTCCTCATTTTAAATATTAAGTAATATAGATTAATCGTCATGAAAGTCGCCATACCTCTAGCAGCATAACCTATAAAATTTGAAACTTTCAACTCCAGGCTACTGTTTTTACTAAAATTGCATATTTAGGTCCTATCATGTCCTCTCAAGTGGGATAATATTCATAAAAAGTTGTTGGTTATCAGTAAAATACATTTCCAAGATAAGGTGCTTGTGAGGGGTATAGTCCACAATCGAATTATCATGTCGTCTGTCACTAATGTCACGGAACCAATCAGGGGACTCCACGTGTCATATCAGGATTGGATGATTTGAATATGAGTGACGTGTCTGGTTATTTTGAAAGTGCCGTCGCACACAGGAAGGATACAATAATAAGTTCCTAAGTCTTCACCATCAGCATTACACTTGAGTTTTATTACAGTCAAATTTCAGTTTAAATCCGGTAAATGAATATCGAGCTTGACCATTTTTATTTGTTTTTTGTGTTATCTAGGCTAATATAATCTCAAGAATTCGATATAATAATAGATGTTAAAGAGCCGTGTTTGGCTTGCGAGCTGGGGTTTGCCCTTCTCTGATTCAGAACTTGACTGGAGATATGATCTTCGAGGACGAAAATGTATTGTTTACTAATATACATTCTTTGTACTGAAAGGGAAGAATGTTGATACAATTTCTTTCCTTGTATTAACATACAGTCAGCGTCGTATATATCTGTAAGTGCTCTCACACCTTAGAATTGCAGTTGTATTTAAACACAATAAAGAATTTTCATTTTTGTCAAGAGGGTAGCAACGAATGCTTTGCCAGTGCTGACTTCATTTGCACATTTTATTCACATTTAGCAAAATACATCTAAGGAAAAATTACACTGAATGAATATACCCTTGTTTTGAAGTGAACGATGAACATGTTCCTCATTTTTCCAATCGCAGTCGAAACCGACCCAGGCAGCTTGCTCTTAAACACTAAATACGAATCACTTCAGGCTGACGATAGCCAAATACCTCTGATTTTCTGAGAACCGCGGCCATCGTACCCTTTGTCTACGTCTGTGTCTGTGTTCGTTTGGCTATTTCTCTATGTAGAACTTGAAACCTTCCACAAATGAACAAAAGGAAAATGAGAAAACCCGAGAAATCAGCAAGAATATATGAGTCACTGGATAAATTGTACGTTTATATCCGTTGTTGTTTTCATTCAGAAAGTTTACCTCGGATCTTCAGCTTTACCTCTTAATGACTTTTTGCGAGCCAAGTGATACAGAACTTTTTTTTTTTTTTTTTTGTATCTGTTTTCCCGGCCATAGAGTACAGTTCTCCTCTTCCCCTTTAACTCGCCAGTGAAAGTCTCTACATTATGTCCATTTTGGCTGCCCTCCAATCATATGCCAAGTATAGCCTCTTCCGGAAATATTATAAGCTGGTTTTGTTGCTACTCGTATGTAGAATAAAATATAAATCTTAGATAATAACACCTGAACCCAGTTACATATTTTCAGATCAATAGCTAGAATGACAACTTGACCTTATAGAATCATTAGCTTCGGGAACTTTCACTCCAAATTCTTCTGTTTATATCATCACAACTATTCAAAGAATGTTGATGTTTAGGAAGACGATTTCTGTCCCTAAATTGATATGTAGGAGACTAGCAAAATCGTTTCTTCGGAACAGCTATACTTAAAAATCTGTTGCAAATGGAAACTCCATTAGCAAATATTACTGCAGAGGGACCGCGTTGCTAAGGAAAACTGCGTTACTCAAGGAACGTTTCAGAAGATCTGAATATTAATTTAGAGTCATTAAAAGACTCCAGTTTTCCTTTTTCTATACTAAGAGATGAAATGATGCATCCGACTTCCATTTAGCAAGAAAAGTGAAGCCAAAAGTGATGTTGTCCTTTTGAGGAAATCACTGACGTCGAATTTTAAGTTCTTCATTGCTACTTTTTAAAGAAATACAAATAGAAGTCCCGCTATATCCATTGAGGTTTTTGCATTTTCCATCTCCTGATCATAAAGTAGTTATGAACAGATTGACCTATATTGGCATCATGCCATCAATGAAAAGACCAGAATCAACGTTTTCGTAATGATACGTGTTACTTGATTGTTTTACAGTTTGACACCGTTAGATATCACAATACCTGTCGTGTTCTTTATTGAAGAGAATAGATTTCATCTACGAAAGAAAAAGCAATCGGAAATTTTAAGCTAAAAATATACGATTAAGGTTCTACATTGATCAAGAAAAGGGACAGTAATTGTACGTTTTAAACACCCAATGTCCTGTTTCATAATCATACAAGAGTGTTATTTCCTCTTTGATAAAGTTGATAATTGTCATTTTCTCTTTGATAAATTTACAAGACTTCCATTTTCTCTCCGATAAACTTATAAGGTTAGCATTTTCTCCTTGATAAACTGGTAATACATGAGTGCCGTTTTCTCTTTGGTAAAATAATAGTTTATATTGTCAAAGTTGATAAACTGATTAGGGAGATATTTTCTATTTGATAAACTGATGAGTGATATTTTTTATTTGACAAATTTACAAGAGTTACTTTCTCTGAAACACAAGGTAAAACAGAAAAAAAGATATAGTAGACGAAGGGGAAATGTTAAAACATCAGTTAGCATTACATCAATTATCAGAGTAAAAGAAGAGTGAGAAGAAGAAGAAGAAAAAGGCAGGCGGGTCACCTTATAGCTGCGTCTGAGACAAAGCGTGGGTGTGGTATTTCTTGGCACAAGTCTTAGACCCTCTCCTGACAAACAAAATGAATGACTTTGGTTCTTGATAGAATACGTGCTTTTCTAAACGGGTTTCGGCAATCTGATATCCAGAGTTTGAGTTCAGTGTAACTTTGAAATGAAAACGAAGAGAAATTACGCGTGAGGTGGAATGGAGCTTGTCGTCAAAGTTTTTATTTCAACATCGTACATAAGACTCTCTCTTCAGCGAATGGCAGAGCAAATTAACTGAGGCTAATGACAACTCGGGCAGAATTTATGAGGCTTTTGAGGAGGAATGTCTCGGAGTTCTAAGGAATCGTGAGTACGTGAGTTTCCGGTAGTGTGGAGCCTCTAAAAATTTACGTACAGTTGACAAGGAAAAGTATTAAAAATAATTTATTGTTTACCGATGTTTATCACGGCTGTCATCTTGATGTCATTTTCCCATTAGAGAGACTATGGTTTGATCGAAGTCGGGGAATTCTTGATGAAAAGTAAAGTGAAAAGCAAAAAAAAATACATAAATTTTTTATTTACAGACATTAATAGGATATATACGGAGAAATGATTTACGCTGTATCATACAATAGGTCTGATATTATCTTCACAGGAAAGTCTCATTGTCAGGAATTCTCAAGCCTCATTCGACTGCAATATTTGCACACTTCATTATAGTTTTACCGACTATTCCAAAATTAGCATAGACTCTTTCCTGTTGCATAAACACTTTACAAAAGGGTTGGCAAAGGGATCATTGATAAAATGCAGAGCCTTGAACAAATGGGAACCTTCTTGCCATTATGTAGTTTGTCTCAGCGATATACTGTTCGATGAAGAAGCGAGGTGAATGAACCAGACAAGCCAAGGACAAAATAAATATCAGCTAATTTCGGAAGTCAGGTAAACTCCTTTGGCGACAATAAATTACATAATATTGTTAATATTGGCCAAGAGGTGCTGTTTACATTCGAGAAAACATTACTGAATGACCGTGATCTTTTAATCTTTTTTTTAATATTGGAACTCAGGTAAATTCCTTTTTTGGCCAAGAGGTGCTGTTTACATTCGAGGAAACATTATGAATGTTAGTAATCTTTTTATTTATTTTTTATTTTGAAGCTGCTTTTTTCCTTTAACATCTGTTCACCAAACACCCCTCTGACAGGTTGACAAGGCCGGTAAATATGCTGCTTACTCTGTGTACGTGCGTGTGTGTATGTGTACGCGTGTGTCTGAGTTGTCGAGTTATTTTCAGTATATTGTACTCGTTTTAATGTAATTATTCTGACTATGTGGGATTTATAACTAAGTTTTTAGATGAAAAAGAAACTGTTCTTCTTGCAGAGTCAATCAGTAAGTCTTATTCCTGTGCCGTAGGAAGGAACTTGGACGTCGGGTGGAAATGCGAAAATAAATATAGTACCTATCATGACACAAGATTAAAAGACCTCCTGCCTTTAACTGACGTCAGGGAAGGCTTTTCCGTTTTGCTCTATCATTTAAAAATTTTTTTTTTTTCTTTTTAAGAAAATTCAGGCGTTGTTTTAACTTTGTATTCTAGCATAAACAGTGTCAGTGCCTTCTAATGTTAGGACACTGGGTTTTTTAGGAGAAACATTATTGTCATTTATTTTTAAATTGTAGTGTGATTTTCTCATAGAGTACATTTTATTCTTATTGTTCATATGTTTCACTTCTTTATCGTATGAGTTTTGACTCAGTTCACTTAATGGCAGTTGTCAGACCCATAAATTTCATGTTGGAGCCCAGAATTTTCCTAGCTATGCTGACAGCAAGAGAAAAATAATGACATTGATGCTGCTTATTTCTCCCCCAAAGTTCTTATTCATATCACCCCTGTTTGCACTTACTTGGATGGCTTATGTTGTTGTCATTTATCAAGACAGAAAACTTGTTCTGATTCCCTTTTTCCTTTTGAGCAGAAGAAAGTACTTTAGGTTTCATTAACTTCTTTTCCTTTCACACGTCATTAGTGAAAATCGCTAACCTCTTCGAAACCTAGAGATTTGGGGTTTAGGGTTACTGTATCATAGTTTGCATTTTTTTTTTTATCAAAATAGAAATTTAAAGAAGCAGATGGGGATACTCCTCACCAAAAAGGAATACATTAGATAGTTGGTACCATATTTTTAAGATTACTGTACTGTAACCAGGGTTTACTACTTTTCCGTATGAAGAGGTTCATTTGTGATATGCAGAAGAACTAGAATTGAAATCATGGATGAGAGAGGGATATCATTCCGTCAATTATCATCATCATGAAAAGCAGCATTGTCCTGTCAATGAAAAGACTAACTGCGAACAACTGCTGTTCCAGTGCTCTCCATAAACTGTCTCTAGACTTCTTGACCATGAAGACAGAGTCTTCCAACTTGTTCACCCGCCTTTGCATAAACATTCACCGGCATTGTCATCAATAGCGCCAGCAAGCTGCTCCTCTTCTTTCTTCTTCTTCCGTTTAAAGTCAGACTTCTATGTCGATATGGTGGTCGCGTACAATCATATCGTCGAGACGGTTCGAGCTGGTACTTTCTTCAGGCTGCTCTTAAGGTGTGAGTTTGGAGCGACGAACATTATCATCCTGACAGGAAGCTGCAATAGCAATCACTCAGTTCCCCTAAGTTTCGTGAGATGGGTCCCTTTCGTGAATAATAAAAAAAAAAAAGTTTGAATTGTATGTCCCTGTAGTACTGAAACAGTAGCTGGAAACTAATCGATTTTCCCAGGCTTTGATTCTGGCACTCACTTATTAACAAAGTGTTAAGTGTACATATGTAAATAGGCATATTTTATTTCCATGTTCCGCCATTGTCCCCCTTTACGGTATCGTTTGCAATTATCATAATAACTATTGTGTGGAGGAACTCCTTGGCTTATCACCCCACGAGTTACCACTGTAACATAACACTTTCCTTTGAGGTGCTTACGTGGAATATGGTATAAATGCTCTCTTCTCCCAAAATTTGTTTATGGCCTTAGGTTTGATTTTACCCCAAAAATTATTCATGTAAAGCTACCTGTTATAGTCTACAATGATCTGACATCAGATTATCGTTCTTTCATTCATTGAGTTTTAAAGGCCATTGGTTTTCCACTTGGTATTTGTAAATAAGTCTTCAGTTCATCAGAAAGCTTTGTACATCATCTAGTTACTGATATCAGTTTTATTAACGATTCTCATTTTTAGAAGCTGCCTCGGACCATTGTCATTCGTGATGGGAATTCCACCATAAACATCTCATTAACAGCTCACCTTAAATGAAATTAGCGCTGCAGTCAACTATAGTGTTGCAGATTCTGCGAATGGCAAATTGTAACAAATGAGTGTGATTCCAGAGCCATACGTCTAATACAACGCCAAAACTCTTATTAATGTGACGAAGTGATTGTTTCTTTGAATGCAACTAACTATTTCTTCTAGTTCACTTTCCTTGGCAGTGACAAATATGTTCTTTAGGCGTCACTTATAGCTGTTACGGGAAACTAGTTTTCGATCTGGTTTATGTGTCATAGACGAGAGGACACAGTCCTGAATTATTTTGGATTTACAATTTTCTTATAACAGTTACATTACTTAATTTCCATGCGATTCTTTGTTTAAACAAGTATAATGCTCCGAAGTTTCTTCGGGGCAATCGAGTTTTCTCTACAGCCGCTACAGCGAATAATCAAGGCCACCGAAAATAGATCTATCTTTCGGTGGTCTCGGTATAATGCTGCATGAGCCGCGGCCCATGAAAATTTAACCACGGCACGGTGGTGGCCTATCCTATATTGTTGCCAGAAGCACGATTATGGCTAACTTTAACCTAAAATAAAATAAAAACTGCTGAGGCTAGGGGGCTGCAATTTGATATTTTTGATGATTGGAGGGTGGATGATCAACATCCCCATTTGCAGCCCTCTAGCCTCAGTAGTTTTAAGATCTGAGGGCGGACAGAAAAAAGTGCAGACGGAATAAAGAGCGGGCGGACAGACAAAGCCGGCAGAATAGTTTTCTTTTACAGAAAGCTAAAATGGACGCAACTGTCTCACAGATCATTAGACATCTTATAGCTTAAGAAAATTTTACCACATTAACAATAATTTTGGTCGTGCGTGATAGCTGTTAAAGATCCCTGTTTGCTGGTCTATGACAAGGGAAGACTTCTGTTAATAAATGGGACACAGGAAAGAAGAGTAATGGTAAAGGAAAGGTTTATATTAGAAAATTTATGGAGATGCCAAGAAGATGGCACAGTTCTAGAAGAGCTTTAGGAACAGTTAATAATGAAAAAGATTCAGTAGTCCAAAAGTTCGTCGATAGCTGTATAAAGAAAAAGACTAGCTTTTGGTTAATTTTTCCTTTATGATTTTTCTCTTTGTGCGTTCTGTTCATATTTTAGTTTTATATTTTGCATTATCTTGTTTGCAGTTAGGAGGTATGTGTTAGTTAGTTAAATGTAAATTCAGAAGGTAGGAAGTGCTATAGTCCATTCGCGGGGAAAAAGTACTGTGGGTACTTGTCACAAGTGAATGGGTGTGCATGAAGCTGAACGTTAATCCTTGTGACTTCAACTTTATATCAGTCCTGTCGGTAATCGGAGAGTGATTTATAGTTAAGACACTGCACAGGTGCCACGAAAAGTTCAGCATGATCGCAGAAACGTCTCTTTGTTGGAGAAACTTATCAGTAGTCTTCCAGAAAATGCTGCGCCAAATTTGTCTCTATAATCAGCCCGCCAATTTTCCAGGAAATTCGTGGTCCCTTCCACAAATAGAAAATAAACTTACATGAGCGCTTTTAACGACACAAATTTATACGACAATCAAAGCTGCTTCTCTAATCTCAACCAGATTTTTCATTCTATCCACTGACGCTGAGGGTCTCTCTCTAGGACCTGCACCTGACCAGTATTTTAAAAACTGAGGAGCTCCCGCCACTGAAGAAAAAAAATGGTAGTTCATTACATCCACCGCGTGTCATCCGTGGGTGACTTTGGTTCTTTTGGAAGGCTCCTCTTCAGGTGGGAAAACGACAAGAAGAAGCCACGTCATTCCTTCCCACCCTGACTTAATAAAATTTGCCATCAGTGTGTTGGAGTGTTTGCCAGTAACAAATGACCCTGTTCGACAGCAAAGGGAGAAAGAGTAGCTCTGTTGTAATTTGTCATTAATGGTGACTTTCAAGAGGAGACAAAATAAATCGTTTCATGGACTGAAGACAAAAAATTACGACAATTCACAAGATCTGACAGATGAAATATTGGACATGACAATTACATAGTCAGCCTCTGTAGTATATTTTATTTCTTGTTTTCCAGAGATTTCATGAAGGGTATTTTTTCTTGTTTTGTTGTTGTGGTAATCATAGTTCCTAGGACACAATTTTTAACTTCAATCCAGAGTTTAGAATTAGAAAAGTAAGACATTCCAAATTCTATTCTGTAGTTATTTAAATATGAAGACTAATTTTTTCTTATCATCAGTGAACTGTGGGTCATGATGATGATTCATGAAAAGTGAAATAATACATGAAACATGTATAAACGACCACTGATGAGTTGGGCACGGGTGACATTCTGTCAAGGACAGGGACTTGACAACTGGACGCTTCAAGCCATCGTCATTTCATTTCTAAACTTTCTAACGGATTGTTTATACACGACGTGTTAGATTTAATTTTAATTTTCTCTTTCCCAATTTCCTTATTTTCCACGAAGCCTGTTCGTTTTTTTTTCTCTTGACGTACGTTTTATAGAAAAATGTCCAATGTGAAGTCCCTTTCTAATGATTTTTTTATTTTTTTTATATTTTACAAATTCTACCTCTCTGTTTCCCAGAGGCGATAATCTTGTGCATGTGCGTTTATCATTTTGTCCTATCATTGCATTACCCTTTTTAACAAAACTCAAGCTTTTTTTAAGATTTTTAAGAGAGAATAGATATCACTGACTGCATAATGACCTCATCACGTCAAGCAAAGCAAACAGTATTACAGGTATTGCGTAGTTTGGTAAACCTACTTGCTTTATTAGCCTATGAAGCAAGAAGTCAATAAGAACATTGGAAATATGGCTTGCGTTTGGTTTCATAGAAAAAATCAGTATCATTTTCATTGGCAAAGGTTACAGTCCTTCCTAGATGGGAAGCGTCATCGTTTGTCATGCAGAATAATGGTGGCATTACCAATAAAGAAAATGATAATTCTAATCAGTGATGCTGCTATATTTTACATTCTTTAAGAATCATAAGGTAAGTTGACAAAAACACGCGAGTTAAATACAAAAAAAATTGTATTTTAGAACTGAGAACGGTTTGGTTCCATGAAACGGTTTTTTTTTTTACTCATGACTGGGATTCACCTTATTCTTGGCAACAAAAATAGGTATAAATGCTTATAAAGAAAATCTATTGAACTAATCTTTCGTTCAGGTGAAGACCACTGACCAAGACTGGAAATATTGTAGGATATCTCTAATTGGTCAATTCCACCGCTGCTGCCACCATGGTTGTAACTTACACCAATAAGATTGCCAACCTTAAAGGCTTTGGGTCATTCTGCAGACTTTTACTCAGGTAGGATGAAACTATTTGGAAGCATGAGTACGCCATATGATTTTTTTTTTTTTTTTTGCAATACTTTGCATATTTAGATACCCACGGTAAGGATGAAAGGTAACTTAATGAAACAGAATGCAGATAGGGGCTTCTTCTTCTAGGGATAATTTTTGGAAAACCGGAGTATAGCGCGGTCAGAAGTTGATATAACTAGTTTTATCTAATACCTGTACTAAGCATACCCTCGCAATAGACCCTTTGCACGTGCCCTAAAACTCTGTAGTGATTCGCAAAGCAATAATTGCATGTTCTTGTGACCGACAAGTGGAATTTGAATGTAACAGGAGTAAAATTGTTGCTGCATTTTGTGAGTAGGCTGTGTTATGACCAAGTTTGCATTTTTACCGCCATTGTCCAAAGGAGTTGTATGAAAAATGAAAAGATATAACCTTAGAATTATTTGATCAATCACTGCATAAGTAGAATATCACAAGTGATTTCCTAACACCACTTACAGTAGTTATATAAGAGGATGCAAATTTTATCTTAAAATAATATATGTATGTAAAGAATAATGGTAACTAGTGATGGTGCCATTTGTTATGCAGTTACTTGATTAGTTAATACACAATACACACACGCTCACATACATATATATATACATATATATATGTATATATGTAATATATGGATATACCCACGAATTCTTACTTTTGTTGTCAGATGGAAGGGAAGTGTCTACAAGATGGTTTGGCAAGATATGCTGGTCTACATCATTCTCTACTTCTCCATATCATTTTTATATAGATTTGGCTTATCGGAAGATCACAGAAGGTGAGGCTACCGGAAAACTATTTTTGAAATTTGGTTGCAAAACTGATATACCTACTCTCTCTCTCTCTCTCTCTCTCTCTCTCTCTCTCTCTCTCTCTCTCTCTCTCTCTCTATATATATATATATATATATATATATATATATATATATTTATATATATATATATATGTATATATATATATACATATATATATATATATATATATATATATATATAATATATATTATATATATGTATATATATATGTTTATTTATTTATTCATTATTTACTACAGAACGTTCGAGAAATTATCGATTCACTGCGGGCATTTTAGAAACCTCATTCCTATATCCTTCGTCCTCGGCTTCTATGTGTCATTGGTGGTCGGCCGCTGGTGGGGGATGTACCAGAGCATGCCGTGGCCGGATACACTCAGTGTCTTACTCTCCACACACGTCCAGGGACAGGTAACTAGTTCATAATAAATATTAATAAAGGTAATCTCACTCGGGCCACTTTTAAAACTGATATCAAGCAGGTACAATTAATAACAAGTAAAAAATGCGCCGAAGTTTCTTCTGCGCAATCGAGTTTCCTGTACAGTGTATAATGCTGGATGAGCCGCGGCCAATGACACTTTCAGCCACGGACCGGTGGTGGCCTGTCCTATAGCGTTTCCAGACGCACGATCATGGTTAAATTTAACCTTAAATGAAATAAAAACTACTGAGACTAGAGGGCTGCAACTTGGTATGTTTGATGATTAAAGTGTGGATGATCAACATACCAATTTGCAGCCCTCTAGCCTCAGTAGTTTTTAAGATCTGAGGGCGGACAGAAAAAGTGCGGTCGGACAGACGAAGCCATCTTAGTAATTTTCTTTTGCAGAAAACTAAAACTCATCACTTCCCATCAAAAGGAAACTAATTCTCTTATTTTACTTTCTCAGGATGCGCATGCGCGGATGATGCGCTGCACCGTCATTCGATATGTCAACTTGGCTTTTGTCATCACCTTCTCCATGATCGCTCCAGCGGTCAAGAAAAACTTCCCGACACTGCAGCAAATGGCGGATGCAGGTAGAAGCCGGAAGCGTCACGTATTTTGTTTTTCTAGTTTGCAATAATATTACGGGGTTTTTTGTTGCTTTATATTTCTTGTTGAACTCATGAAAGTCAGTTGATTTTTCTCTCCATTTTACACGTGGACATTCTATTCCGTGGAAGGTTGCTGCATGAGTTCATTACCTCTCAGATTATTTCATTAGAACTTATAATAATAATAATAATAATAATAATAATAATATAATAATAATAATAATAATAATAATAATAATAATGGGAAAAACAGGCACCCAGTCACATTTGTAATAGAGATAAATATTTACCTAAAATCTAGATCGAACCCAAGCCCCAAGTGAAAGGTAAGGTCGCTGCCAACTAACCCATGAATAAGTCTAGGCAAGTTGCACACGTGACTGTATTGATCACCCAGGAGAGGTGATTCGAATGAAATGTCATCAACTAAATTGATGCTGGGTCTGGAAGTTTGGTAAAAATCTCTGGTTTGCAAGGTGTGCAGCCTGCCCAGGTAAGGGCACAGGTACCGTACAGCAAGGTCTAGAGAATACACTGTGTTCTCTAGACCTTGCCTTACAGGAGCTTAGCTTCCAACTTTTGTTATGGCTTGTGTGGGTCAGCTGTTATTGCCTTTTATTTGAGTCTTGGTTTCGATGCCGATATGAGGTGGAAATTCAATAAAAATGATAATAGAACTATCCGTAAATGCAGGCCTATTTGCTCATTCTTGCTTTGCTCGCCTTCAGGTTACATGACGAACAACGAGATGGAATTACTCGAGGGACTGGAGAAGAAGACGAAGGTTCACAAGACCTGGGTCCCGTTCATGTGGGCTTGCAAGGTCGTCGACCGAGGTCGTCGAGAGGGAAGGATCAAGGACGACGTCTCTCAGAAGAGCATCACGGACGAGATTCTCCGTCTGAGGGGATGCTGCGGTGATCTTTTGGGATGGGACGAATACAACATTCCTCTGGTGTACACGCAGGTGAGACGAAATTCAGGACTCCCTATTTCTGTCTGATGACGCGATGAATTGAGGTAGTACATTTTGTGTAACTTTTAACTATGATCTGGAAAAAGCTCAATCAACTCCTGCTGTTATATAAATTATATATATATATATATATATATATATATATATATATATATATATATATATATATATATATATATATATATATATATATATATATATATATATATATATATATATATATTATATATATATAAGCATTGCCACAAAATGTTTTTCATATAATCTTGTTTTAATGCTGATACTGTGACGGTTTATTTGCTGTTGATGAGCTCATCTGTCCGCAATTTTTCATAGATTTGTTGCTAAAAGTCCTTCATCTTCCTTTCCCTCAAAGCATTAAATAACACATTTTTTCCCAATCTTGTCCTAGTATCTTTCTTATAGTATTTGTAGCAGCTTTCCCAAAGCCATCTTTAATGCCATTAAGACTTTCTATTCCATTGAGTTTCATAGCCACAAGTTCTTTCTTTACCTAATTACATGACTTATCACTGACCAGATAGCGGCGGAGTGATTACAGTAATTAACACCATTTAGGCTTGACGGCCTTAATGGCGAACTTCTGTTAGGGTTACTGTGTGGACTTTGGGAATAATAACCTTAGAAGAGGATATGTTTTCGCCTAAGAATGTTTTCGAGTGAGTCTGCATGTGCTTTTGCAACGGATTTTCGATTGAATAAGTGAGCAGGATAAATCCACTGGCGCTCCCCAGTTTAGCACCACTGTTATGAGGTAAAGCTGAGCCTTAAAACAGCACGGGATCTCTCTTTGTGTATCAGCCCATCAAATCTCTGTATGTATTTGTATTCAAAATTGTATTTTTTTTTTCGAAGATTGATGATAACATATAATCAAATTCGTTTGTTGTAGGAGAATGGAATATTATACCAGACTAATATTTAACAAGCGGATTCTTGCGCTAAATTTTTTTGCCATAAGCGATTTCATTTTTTGAATTTTTGCATATGTGTAAATTATATTTTTTTAGTAAACTTTGTCACTAACAACATAGTTTTTCAAGTCATTCATTTCGTGCTTGAATAATTGTCTTATTCTGTAATGTGTTTTTTGTGCACATTATAAGCGTCTCTATGTGATTATTATCGTCATGAATCAGTGTTTGTGAGAAATTCCCATGCAAGCTGGTTCTAAGTGTCTCCATTTATCAAATAAAACAACATATATTCACAGCTGAAACTTATCGATGATAAGTTATTTCATCAACTGCCAGAGTATGACATCAAGCACTCCTTGATTCTTCCACACCTCCTGGAATCCATCCGCAGAATTGGCTGAAAGAGCCCCTGGAAGGTTCTTCCTCTTCAAGAGTACTTGGCACGTCACTTCGTAAGACAAGGGTTACGAGTTGCTGTAGTGAAGGCTAATGGATGACCACATTCAATGAGGGATCTGAGATCCTCTTGTAAGGGTCTGGGATATTATCGGTGAAAGGTTTGGTTGACCAGAAACCATTACGTACAATAGGCCTGAGTGAATGTCTGCATTTGTACATTTGCCTACTGATTCCAGTACACATGCTTCTACATAGTAAACATCGATTTCGATAATTATATGTATACATTTACGCAAGTTTCATGATCGAAGTCATGACTTAGGATATCACTTGCTTGAAATGGATATTCAAAAACTTTCAGAATGTACAGTACATTTAAAAACTTTCACTTATACAAAACGTTTCTTAAAGATAAATCAGCTGAACGGAAAAAACTTCAAATACAGAACATTCATAAGGAAAGGAAAAATTGAAGTTTAAATTAGGAAAGTACTAAGCAATAAGAAGGAAATGTAAGTAAACAATTAAGGTTCGAGAAATAAAATTCAAATTTTCTCGTTAAAAACAAAAGTTTGGGATGATTATTCACTGCTATTGCACAATGAAACCTATACTGTAACATAGAAAATGTTGCTCCGTAACTGGTGACTCAAAATCTTAAAGCATTTATAATTAGCATTGTACCAGGATATTGCTAGACAGCAGCTGTTAATAGACAGGATATAAAATTTGACCAATGACTTGATAAAACTGCGGATTCAGCTGAAACGAAGAAGAAGAAGAAGAAGATAGCTAAAAATGTTTTATCCAGAATTACACCATGTTGTCAAAATTTGATAAACAACTCAGTAGTAAGTTGCGAGCTTGTTCTAAGTGACTCTAATTTTCAGGTCGTAACAATCGCTGTCTACTCGTTCTTCTTGTTCTCTGTCATTGGAGAACAGTTTTTGGACCCCACAAAGGGTTACCCCAACAACGCCATCGATATATACGTCCCGATCTTCACCCTTCTGCAGTTCTTCTTCTACATCGGTTGGCTTAAAGTAGCCGAGTCTCTCATCAACCCTTTCGGCGAAGACGACCACGACTTCGAGTTCGTGCCTCTGCTGAAGAGACATCTCGAGGTGAGGAAGGTGCCAAGTCGATCAGCCATCGACTTTCTAATTTTTTTTTTATATAAATCAAAGCGTCCTAAGTTAGGGAAATCTCTGTAGTATATTATATTCCTGAAATGACGGACACAACTGAACAGTAAGTCATTTAACGTCACATCTGTTCCTGTCGATATTTAGGGTTATCTTTAATTTCTTTGGTCCGTTGTTCGAGAAATACTAGTTGACCTTTATCCACATATTTTCTTTCCAGAAGTCTTACTTCCTGGCTGATCGCACCCAAATGATTTTCTATTTCCAGATGTCCTACTTGTTGGGTGACCCTCAGCCAAATGAACTTCCTACAATGGTAAACGATCAATACTGGGAAACGGCGTTCAATCCTGTAGAAGGCGTTTGTCAGGTCAGCAATGCAGACTTCCTGCTGGCGAATCAGTTTACGCCAGCCGCTGAGGTAAGTGTTGATTTCACTGTCGCGATGGAAAATCTATTGGTTGTTTTTCTATGAGAACTCGAGGATAATATTCGGATCTAAAAATAACAGTGAATTTTAAGTGAATACGTTTTAAAGATTAATAGGCTTTTTAAGTTGGTTTCTATAGCACAGGAGCTGAAATGTTACCTTTACATTCCGAATTCGAGCTCAAAAAGCAGAAGATAAATGCCGTATAACTTTATTATTAAAAACAATGGTATTTATCCTTTAATTTTTGTGATTCAGTTTGTAGTCAGTGGCCAAGGACTCCTCGGCCAAGATGTTATGCCACAGTAATTCCTGATACTGTAACATCATCTGAACCCAGGCCTAATCCTAAATTAATTATATATCTTACGATTTTTCCATTTGCCTGTAATCTATGACACACACTTACACGAATTCCACGTACACATACCAACTTATTGAAGAACTATCTCATATACAGGACCAGACAAATTATTATAGAACAAATATTATGCATGCATAGAATTCCTCTTTGCCAGTATCTGCAGGGCCATGCAGTGAAAAATTTGTTCATAATAAGGCATTGTTTATTTTCAGGTTTAACGAGAACGAAGTCCTGTGAGGGTGGTAACCACGCATCATTTTCTAATGAGTGCACCGAAGTACTTCACTGGATTGCCATTCTTTAATTATTTTGTCATATTTCATAAGAAATGGTGTACGCGGCACGCAAAGAATCTAATTACTGCAAATTGTAAAACGCCAGATATCTATTGAAAGAGTGTGCCAGTTTCTCATGAAAATAGTTCTTAAGACATTGCTTTTGTTAATTTTTTTTTTTTTTAGTGAAACGAGAGTGCATCATTTTCCGAACGTAAAAACCAACTATGAAAACTAGCCTGAAAAGAGTTTGTGGAAAAGAGAAAGATATCTTAGTTACGTAGGATACATCCCATCACAGGTAACGATAACGTTATTGCACTCAAATCTGGAATAACTTGATGCAAAGATAGTAGTGAGCCATTTGATTTGCCTAAAGGAAGAGGAAATCCATTCAGTTTCCTATGAAATTACAATACGATCAAGATGACAAGACTATTACATCCTGTGTTTAGGTAGCCATGATAAGAGCTAAATGTATGTTTACGTAGCTGGCTGCTGTACAAGTTTGGCCTATCTGTCCGTCCAAAAAGATAAATGCTACAGGCTTTTCTTGTGGTGTTCTGCTTGATGCTCTTATTTTTTACTTCCTGGAAAAAAATGTTCGTAAGGTTTTGTTCGTACTTCTTCATAAAGTACCTCATTTCTAATGCTTTAATAAGAGTCAGTAAGTGATACAAAGTGTTTGTTTTCTGTGTTAAATGATAGGAGATTTATGTTAATTTTTGTGTGAGAGTAAATGAGCTCATAGATTTAAATTTAAACAGGAGCTCTACGTCTGTCTGTTTGTCTCTCTTTCTTTCTATCTGGCCTTGAGTCGTAGTAATAGACGAAGTGTCCAGTGTTGGAGGGTGACTTCCCTAAAATTCAGTAGGGCTCTACTACCCTGGGTAATAAATTATACACCTAGCTGTTAGTCGATCCTTGTGGGTTGCAGCTAGGGTGGTAAAAAATAGAGATGAAACCTCAGACGTCAGTGTTCAGTGTCCCGTTAATATGTATACTATCAAAACGCGGATGGACGCTCTTCGAGGTAAACCTCAATTTACCGGGATGAAACCATTTGTAAGATACTTTGGGAAGATACGTTCTCTCTCTCTCTCTCTCTCTCTCTCTCTCTCTCTCTCTCTCTCTCTCTCTCTCATCAGTGTTTAGAGTAGTCATGTTATATATTTGAAGAATGTAATAAGACATGTTGCTAAGACTATTGACGTTATTTACCAAAATACCATTTTTTGCTGTTTTTGAAGGCACAAGGAGAATGGAAACATATACATACCTCAGTCAAGTGTTTTACAATATCAACGGATTGTTGCTTCAGAAAAGCTGTTTGTTTATAATGGTTGTCATGTTGTTTTCACGCTGTGAAGCATTTGTAAGAGTAAATGTAATGGATGGTCAGACCTTTTATTATTCCATTTATTTTACTCAGTTTTACTTTCACTGGACATTGATTGTGGCTTGACGGATTCGCATCTTGAAAATGACAGGTCAGTTATAATTCAGGAAGTACTCAAGAAAAGAGAGCATTTCACATTTGTAAGAGATAGTATAAGAAAATGTGCTAAGAAGGCAAGAAACTCCACATTCTGGAAGTAAATGGCATGAGAGTTGTAACAAACAGGTTGGCTATTTTTCTGTAACATTCACACCAGACGGTAGAACAGAAGACCTCCTGGAGGCCTGCAACTTCTCAGAGAGTCTTCATGATTTGGACACTTGAAATTCGCAAGAGTGGACCAAGAAGGCACGGCAAAGAAAACCACAAGGAGAGGTCCATTTTCAGACGGTAATGGTTCACAGGGAGTCATGAGAGTCATAGGAAATAGAGGGTCAGTTGAAGAGACAAGTTTCTTTTATTATTTTTTTTCTTTTTAGATATGTAGTGTTTCAGAGATTTTGTCGTCCTTTTTATTCGTAATGTCTTTTCTAGAATTTCAATTCTTTCTGTTTTCAGAAGTCTGGCCTGACTTTCAAGGGGCATGGGTGACACCAGTCCTAAACAAGATTTTGTACTGCTGCGTTTAATCTTGCGGATTGCTTAGTATGATAATAATAGCAAAATCGTCCAACGACAGAAGAGGAAAGGATACATCCTTCAAAGCTAAACAGTAAATAAAAAATATACATGAATTAATCCAGGCAAAACCATTAGCCATAATTATCTTATAGCCCTTACCCCGAAAGCCTAAATCAGATACAGCGAGATTTAAGCATCGATACATGAAGTTATTTTCAGAGCCAGGCCATCACGGAACTTAGGCTAATTATTTCAGCCAGGCGATAACAGTTCAATTAGGAAAGAGGGAGAAAGAGCCTTAGCCAAACATATTATTACCATTATGTATAATCATTCATAGTTGCCTTTTGCAACTGAGAAACAAAGAAACGAAGATAAGCTGATACTCGATACCTGAAAAATAAAAAAAACTCAAAGAACAAAAACAAAGAAACCAAACTGAATCTCGCGCACAATCCTTCCAATCTATCGGTTGGAGGTCGACCCTCCTCTCCTCGCCCGGGACAATGGCCACTCGAAAGGACAAACAAGTGAGGGGAAGGTCAGATGATGTTTTTATATCGCAGGTGTGAAGAGAGACACGTACTATCCCCTAAGAACTAGCCATAGCAACCGATAAATCTTTCTTTAATGGTTCTGCTCTGAGTCGAGTCCGGGGCTCCCTTTCCTTATCTTAATAGCGCCGGACATCCTAATCGTTACAGATCTGCCATTTTGGTTTCTTTCCTTTTGTTTTGACAGTTTTAATCGCCCTTAAAGCCCTGCTTTTCATGTCGTCATTTAATTTGTTTCTTTGATAATATAATATAAGAGCTTGATTTAATATTGTCACATGACTCATGCACATACATACACACAAACACACACACACACACACACACACACACACACACACACACACACACACACACATATATATATATATATATATATATATATATATATATATATATATATTATATAATGGATGGGCTGCTGTGCAGAAAACTTTCACAACATCAGCGGCTTCATACGCCTGAACCAAAGGCTCACCATCTGTTCATTATACCCTGATAGATACACTACACCATTTATGCCTGTCTTGCACTCACTTTTGCTTTCTGGGTGTCTAGGCCCTTCTTCTTTTACACTATTTACACAGCCCATTCAATGTGGTTCTCTTCTCCTTCCTCTTAAAACATCTGAATTGTGCACTTTTCACCAGACTCTTATTGTTGTTTATTCTTTCCACATGACCAAACCATCTCAAAACACTCTATCCATCTTTCACTTATACTAACCTTTGATCACCCCTGCATAATTCCACACTTGGCCATTCTTGTTCTTGTGACACTTATACTACATAAGCAATTCATCTCAGCAGCTTCCACCTTTTTTCTTGTATACATATTAAAAATCTATACTTTACGTCCTTAGAGGAGCGTATGCTGAACAATCCATTCATACATTCCAACCTCATCATCCAAATTTTCTCCAAATATTTTGAATGCATCCCGCTCCATCATCTAAAGTATTTTTGCCAAAATATATATTAAAAAAATGGAAAACAGCATTTCAAGTTCATTGACCAAATTTTTGAAACATTATAAAGTCTCATCGTCAGGGCTGTAAAATGATACAAAATATACAAATAAAAAAATTGGTTAAAATAAGGTACACTTAATGTGTATTTCAGATTAGCCAAAGATAAAATAAAAAAAAAAACTTTAAAAGGAAAGAGTCCAGTACCTAACTCTGGTGGATCTAAAAAGTGTGACATTCTCCCTATTGGAAGGGAGGACGTCGACTTATGCTATATACAAAACTGTGGAAAAAATCCGACCATTTAATGAGGTGAGTAGTTGCTGAATAAAACGTTAACGATTCGAGAATAGAGTGGTCAGTGTACTGGGTTCTTGGGCAACAATATTAAAATCCTTATATGAAAATTTCAGTTTCTGGCTACCTTTTATTTGAAGCAAACTTTTTTTTTTTTATATAAGTTGGCTTCAGCCATAGATGGTCAATAATAAATGGTGTTAACTGTACAGGGTCAATAATAAAAGGAGATGTTATTTGTATACAAGTACTACATAGTTTGGTGTATCACCACCAGGCCGGCGCTGCTTGCGCCACCATAGAGTCTTGCGAGCATTGTCTATATAGATATCTGTGGCATCTTCAAAAACCTGAGAACAACGAAAGGTGAATTGGTGCTTATGTCTGTGATTTGTTACGATCATTATCTTCATAATGGTGCAGAAATGGGTTCAGGAAGTCTTCAAGGAGAAGTGAATAACATATCACAGGTAAGCAGAGTCGTGAATTTTATTTACTAATAATTTTGTGCTTGTCAAGAAAATGTCTAGTTAGATACCATTCTCTGTTAACATGTCTTATATTTAAAGCATTTCATCGTGGCACAAAGTCAGCGGCTATTTCGGTTTTGAATTCTGAACAGCAGTAATCATATCAATGCCAGATAAAACAGTTAAAAATGATCTTGCTTGTTATTAAAAATGCTTAGCAGTAAGTGGGCCTATATAGGTTACTGGTTGTATCAACAAATGTCGTCTTTTAAACATGTTACTGTGATGCGTAAGGACATAAGTTGTATTTTGTCAGTCTTTAAGAATTCTTTGCAGTAGGTAGGCCAGTAGGATACTGTCTATGCCTTCAGTTTTTTAATTTTAGACATATAGGCAGCTCCATAGTTGACTGGTAAAATGCATTTTACGAAACGTGCTTCTCAACGAAATTCCGATATGTCACGCTAAGTGAGAGTATTTCTGGACGACGCAGTCAAACCTTAGAAAACAACTTATTCAATTCAAAGTAAAAAAAAAAAAATCATTTAATTAAGAAAAATTTCACATTAAATCATTATCGCTGGTTGAACTTAACAATATCGTTGTCGTATATTTTAATACTTTACGACGTTCGTTTCGATGGCAGTACCTGAACAGCCACACCTAACCTAACTTAAGGTACCAGGTCCTTACCGTAGGGTGTGATGCTAGTTTGAAAACATTCCATAAATTTCCCTTAATCTGAATGAGAACCATGAATTGGATTAATGTCCCTCGTATTTCACTCGTTTTGAGTTTTCCCCCACCCAAAAAACATGCTTTCCTAAAGTTATCCTCCGAATTGTAGGGTAGAAGGCTGGGGTCCACTCTCTTCTAATGTACTCATTTGCTTCCGTAACTAATGTCAGAAATGCAAATGAACTCATTAAAACTTAGGAAAATAATATTTTCAAGTCCAAAATGCAGTAATGGTAAAAGTAACAGATGTTTAACAAATCCTGGTTTAATTTATGTTTGCATCAGAGATATGTCTCATAGATTAATGATAGCAAGAAAATGAAGTTTGGTAGCCTAGGCTGCATCTGTGCCCAAGGTAGCGTAAGTTTTTTCTTTCTAAACCAACCACCTTAAGTGACAAAAAATTCGCTCTCTACGCCGTTTTCAGAATCTGCACCCTGAAATTTATTGGTTTTCATAAAAGAAAAAAAAAAAAGCTATGGAAACTCCAGACGTACTGGAGACGGAAGAGTTCCCCTCCACTTCAGTGGTTTCCCCCACGATGAGAGAAAATTAATTTTGGTTTAAAAATGCTGAAAGAAGGAAGTTTCGTACCAGATATTTTTAAGAAAACAAAAGGTTCACCAAGGAGGTATGATAAGTTACAACGTCTACTAATTCTCTTGATATGGCCGAATTAAAGCTGTGGTCGCCAAGTCAAGAAATCTGAAATTAAGTATTAGTAAAAATTAGTGAACGTAAGAAATTTAGAGGTAGAAAGGACTACAAACTGTATAACAGACAACGTACTATAGAGAAATATAAGTGATGCACGAAAATTAGAAGCGTCGAAAGTGTGGAAATATTGCAGATTCATTGATTATTTATTACATCATTCGAATAAATAGCCGGTGTATTGTAATTCCACCTGGAATATTCATTACTGCAGGGCCTGCTATGCCATTTGTTGAAAGAGCGGTCGTCGGCAGTAATATTATTTTGACAGTCTTAAGCGTGAACGGAATGTTACAGAACAATAATAATGATAATGGGTACAATTCATAAATGAGCATCATCATAAATGATAACAAAGTACGCTGTGCACTGAAAATGTACGCTAAAAAGGCGGTAATGGAAGCACGACGCATTTAATAGCTCAAATGTAATAAAGGATGAATAACTCCCGCCTCCCCCGACATATTCAAAGTAATTTCAAAAGTTTGAATCTAAATAACGACAAAAACTCAGGGAAGGTGAAGTGGGATCACAAATTGAAACCTAAATGGTTATAATGGAAGACTTGGGTTAAAAAAAAAAACAGGATCAGAGGGTTCTCCCATCTTTATTTTAAAATTAATTTTGTGTATTTGATAGATTCAGGCGTATTTTGGTCGAATTTATCAGTTAATCATATGAAAGTGACGCCTTCTATTAGCTGTAGACCACCTAATGTGAACTAACTGTATTGAACCTAAACAAGTGTAAAAGCAAAATAATAGCCTACTAAAGATTAATACATTAGTGAGTAGGCAACCAACAGCTGTGTGAAGCCCTGCAGTGCAGTGCAGTGGGTAGTTTAATTGCATTTTTTTTCATCAGAACTTTGAGAAATAAAATAACTAATTATATTTATTGTGATATTTTGAGGAAACTTTTACGCCATTTTCTCGAGTGAAAAAATTTCACTGTGCAAAAATCAACTTTATTACCGCTAGCAGAAATATTTTTCCATTTTTTGTTTTTTGATTTCAAAAACGCCAAATGAAAAATTCAAGCTGACTAACAGTAAAAAATTGCCCGAGCAGTTTTACTGGGTACCAAAAAACAAAAAATCTAAGACAAGAATTAACTCTGAAGAAAAATCATGAAAATTATGGATGCGAAAACTGGACCCGATTCAAAACAGTAAGGAGAATAAAGAGAAACGAACAAGGAAATAAGCTGCATTACTCAAATGACCGCTCCCTTCCCACCCCGCCCCCACCCCCGGGCAACCAGGCCCCAAAGACCCTCCTCTCTAGCTTAGCTGTTTTTGAGGCAAGGATGATGGGGAAGCTTCTATTGGCAAACCGTGGGACACACACCTGCCGAAAAGGGGCATATGGGTACTCATACCCACGGATGAGTCACATCCATTTGGTAAGGAAGAGTGGATTTGAAGCTGTTTGTTTGCCTTGGGATTTTCTGTGTCGTTCTCTTTATTTGTTAGTTTGTTAGCTATGTCTGAGATTTGATTAGAGTCAGTTTACTGATGCCAAAGTTTTTCGTCTTTTAAAAGTGAAACAAAAGCAATTTTTCAGTTTTATGAACATTTTGCATTTATGTTAAATGTCCGTTGGATTTCCTAGTCATTCACTTAGCGTTATATATTACTTTTCGATGTATTAATTTTCAAAAATGGCAATAATCAAACGTAGGTGATATTCGTTTTACAAAATTTATATTTGTTCTTGACTGATAGAAAACAAAATTTGTTCTTACTGAAGCGCATAAGAATTTGGTTTGATGTTTTGCTTCTTCATTCTTCTGTATAACATGGTTGTCTTAAGTTGATATCACCCTCTAGAAATTAGCTTTTTCTAAAATCGAAGCCATCTCTCTCTCTCTCTCTCTCTCTCTCTCTCTCTCTCTCTCTCTCTCTCTCTCATTGCGATCCATTGCCGTTTACCCAAACTCCTACATTGTTTTATCGAGTTCCAGAAGAAGGTTGTTGGCGTCATGTGTTGTAACAGAGAGAGGACATCAAGTTGTACAGTAAAATGCAAAGGTCTGTCTTAGCCTATTTAAATCCATCCATTACAGCTCTGTTGGTGTACTTTCTCTCCCCAAAGATTAAAAATAAACACCTTAAGATTTTTTCAGTCCAAACGTTGCCTAATTCGGAGTATTAAAAGCTCAGACAGACTCTCTCTCTCTCTCTCTCTCTCTCTCTCTCTCTCTCTCTCTCTCTCTCTCTCTCTCTCTCTCAATATATATATATATATATATATATATATATATATATATATATATATATATATATTAGAGAGAGAGAGAGATGTCTCGAATTCTTTATTCATCTCGAGATAAGCACCAAAAGAGTGACAGAACATGCTATTCAACTATGCAAACAAAACTGTAGATAAATAACAGTATAATTATTTCTTAAAAACATGCGTAAAGCTAAAAACATAATTTTTCAATGTAATATTATTCCTCCCACTGCTCTCTCATATATATATATATATATATATATATATATATATATATATATATATATATATATATATATATATATATATATATATATATATATATATATATATATATATATATATATATAGATATATATATATATATATATTATAGGAAGAATATATTACATTGAAATTGAAAATTATGTTTTTATATATTACGCATGTTTTTAAGAAATAATTATACTGTAATTTATCTACAGTTTTGTTTCATAGTTGAATAGTATGTTCTTTCACTATATATATATATATATATATATATATATATATATATATATATATATTTTGGTGCTTATCTCGAGATGAATAAGGAATATCTATATATATTCTATATATGTAATATAATATATATATTATTATATATTTGAGAAGCGCTATCATTGAAAAATTATGTTTTTCCTCCATGTTTTTTATTATCTCTTTATTCAATTTTGTTTGCATAGTTGAAGTATGTTCTTCTTCTCCGTCATCTGCGTTGGATAGCGGCGATGACGACAATGATGCTCTTATAAAGAGCGCAGCGACGATGAGAGCTCTTATAGAGAGAGAGAGAGAGAGAGAGAGAGAGAGAGATTTATGGTGGTGTAAACCAAGGGAATATAAAAGTCAATTGGCGGGAATCCAGTCAGCGTAACGCTCATTCGTAACAGGGAACGATTATAGCAAGGTTACGGAGCTGGTTACGCTTCCTCTCCCTAGTTTTGTAAGAGGGTGTTATGGCGTATGCAAATGCCAAATCCAGACGTCCTGGATTTGAAGAACTTTACGACAGATGTGGCCCGCGAGCAGTGCCACGGCGACCGGCATTTCAATCGAATTTGAATTCATAATCGTCTTTTACGATTCTCTTTAGTGTGGAACTTCACAGAAATCAAATGCGATGGACTCGGGGTGAGCCAGACACGGAAGAAGAGTAAGAGCCTCTGAAAGTGGATATGTAGGAAAATTGTTTGCTTGCTTTTATATTGGAAAACTTTCTTCCTTTTAATACATGTAAAGCTTTAACTTTCTCTTACTTTTTAATGTATTTTTGTTCTGTGAGTATTTATATAATTTATCACATTTACTTGCGTATTGTAGGAATAAATGTATATTAAACCCACGCTAATGTAAAAACGCATTAAAGAAAAACTGAGATTGAGAGATCCTAAGATGGATTAGGCCTATCTTTCATATTTTTCAATAACTACGATAACTTTATAAAGGCAGCATCTCTCGTGAAAGGGAAGCTTTCCATTCACATCTAAATCACCGCCTTCCTCCTGCTTAGCCAAATTTCATCAGCACCCTTCAGTCTCAGTAAAATATCCTTCGTTTTCACATAACTACGTCCAAGAAATCTACTCCTAGTGCGTCGGTACATCACAGCATCCCTGTTGTGTCTTGGCTCTCTCTCAATCCCTTCTCCCTCCTTACCATTTTTTAACAGCCACACGAGCTTAGTGTCACGTGACTCGTCGCTTTTATCCAGTTCATTAACCCTTTGATGGAAAGGGTTTTGTGAGGCGGTTGTAGAGGGGAAGCTTAAGGGTGCTCAAGGGTGTTGAACTGCATGCGGCTCATTGATCTTGACGCCAAGAAGAAGAAAATAAGGAATATAACAGGATGAAAAATATAAGGAAACGAAGAGAATGGGTAGATACATAAGATAACCGATTAATGAACTTGAATATAGATCATCAAAAACAATAATCAGATTTGTGTTTTTCTGTTGAACGAAGCAGTGACAAGATGAAGAATAAAAAAGGTAAATAATGCCATACCTCCAAGTGAAGAAACCCAGTGAGCGTTCATTTTTACCGCGAAACCGTACCCTGTCAAGTAGACCGGTGGTCATTCTTCGCTGGAAATTTGGCTCTGAGTAGACGCAATATAATCAAAGTCCACTAACTTGCCTGCCTGGTGGAAAAGGGAAATATTGGAGTCCCAAAACGTGAAACGTGCTCACTTTGAAAGTCTAAGAGAATGCAATAGAAACCTGAGGTATTTGAACTATATATATTACAAGAAGCCTGAAAACGTAATTCCTCAATCTTATATATATATATATATATATATATATATATATATATATATATATATATATATATATATATATATAATATGTGTGTGTGTGTGTATATATATATATATATATATTATATATATATATATATATATATATATAATATATATATATATATATATATATATATAAATATTAAATATATAGACCAGAGGAAGAAACTTTGTTGAAGACTACATTTGGCCGTAAGCAGCTGACGATAAGTGTTCCAGCATTTATTTTAAACAAAATGATCTGCATAATGATGTTTTTGGAATTAAATTCCGACTGACTATTAAAAAATCCTGACGACTCCTCAAAACCTGACCAACCTGACTGGAAAACAGAAGTTCCATTTTGCAGGAAACCGCACGGAGGAATTGGTACAAAAACAGACGCACATACACAGACGCAAATAAACTATACACCGACCCAAACTACGATTGAAGAGCTTTTGTTTATACAGGTGATGAGGCCGGAGGAGCCCCGGATTCATAATAACACTCCAGGGGACGAATCGAGTTTTTGAGCCTCACAGCGCCATATGGGTTGTCAGTAGTTGACTGATGGATGGTTCCATGCCCTCAATAAGAGCAGACCGTGGGTGGATTGATTGAAAGTTATCTGGCGCTGCAAATATCGCGTGCAATTCGAGTTTGTTGATTTTTGCAGTGGATTGAATGCTTTCTTTCTAAATCTTGCAGGTTCCTTCGTATAAAGAAATTTTGCAGCGGTCAGTAAATTTTTTTCTCTGTTTCCGCAGTAATTCGTGATTCAATTTGCTATTTTCAAACTTAAGTTCACTAAAGCTTTTCTTTTTAAATCTGCCATTTTGCATGATAATGTTGTCAAGAATTATGTTGATATCTGCACCTGCAGTTCTAATTCTCTAATGCACATGCTAATGTATATGAATGATATATCATTCCTACACGCATACCCACACACGGTTACTGTCATGTAAGTTTTCTGCACAGTCCATCTACAGTTGATCGGTTAAAACCTATTCCCTTGATTTTTCCCCCGCTGGGGGTTAGTGCCGTCAGAGCACCTCATGCGGTGCACTGTAGGCATTACTTGAGGCTCTTTGCAGCGTCCCTTCGGCCCTTAGCTGCTACCTCATTCATTCCTTTTACTGTATCTCCGTTTATATTTTCTCCCATCTTACTTTCCACCCTCTCCTAACAGTTTTTTCATAGTGCAAATTCGAGGTTTTCCTCCTGTTGCGCCTTTGTTACCTTTTACTCTCAATTTTCCTTTCAGTGCTGAATGACCCCATAGGTGCCAGCGCTTGGCCTTACGCTTAAATACACACATGCCCACACACACACATACATATATATATATGACATATATATATATATATATATATATATATATATATATATATATATATATATATATATATATATATATATATATATATATGTATATGTATATATATATATATATATATATATATATATATATATATATATATATATATTATCATTGAATCTACTGGTCGCTTTTACCCATTCATTAAGAGCGTTGATATATTACTGGAACCGATTCATTTGTTTCGAGCCCTGAAACTTTTTATGAAAGCTTCTCTAAAAAACCTAGGTTTATTTTTTTAACACTATTCCTTATGTAAACGGAGGTTAGTTTCTAAACTAGTTTGTGGAAATCGTGATGAACATCTGAAACCATTTTCGCTAAGGGACCAGTAACTTATCTAAGTTTATATTAAGCCTTTTGGGAAAACCTGAATTATAAACAGTAACTCAATTCACAACAAAAACTGAACTTTATTTCTGAAGCCGCCATTTGTATGGAAACGGAACCTTATTTCCCAGATGTTAATGTGATAGTATTGTTATGTATACCAGTGGTGATGTAGTGTATCGGATTTTATTTTTATGAGGTTTCGATCGTACTGGAAGCAACTTCCTGATAATGCGAAGTTACCTTTAGTAAACTGGATAGTTAAAGAAATCAATAACATTGAGTAAAAGGAATAAGAAATAGCAATAAAAGACAAAGCAGACCGTTTAAGTCTTCTGCCCTCCCCACACTTGATCCAATCTCTTCTTCTCCCCTATTCACCACAGGAGGCAAGAACTGAAGACGACGGACAGCATATATCAAGATTCCGGTCAATCAAAATTTAATCTTATTCAACCGCTGGGGGTAATGCTCCAGTCTTGGAAGTAGTTTATCAATTTGTTTGGATAGAAGAATGATCAAGGCGAATCGCAAACACCACGGAAACGCGATCTTGAAAGTGACTCCGATGAGGCTGCGATCGACAGACGTCCGAAGGAAGCCCTAGGAACATACGGAGATTTAGAGTGAGGTATGTTCTTGACCCGTAGTAATGTTTTTCTTTACGATGTGATGGCTTTGTTGAAATTGTATATTGTTATGAAACCTTACAAAGGGAAAAATAAGATTAGGATAATGGTATATAAAATTGGAAATAGGAGACAGGCAACCGAAGAACTTAAAATTTAGAGTCCAGATTGCTATCTAACAGCGATAACATGCAAGTGAATGTAGGTTAGTAACAAAACAGAAGTAATGGGTTTCCTCATGTCAGTTCAATTTGAAGACAGCCCTACAATGATTTTACATCATAGTGCCCAGTGCACTTCTTAATACATATAAGTGCAAAAACAAAGCAAGATGATGCTGATATCAGACGATAAAGAGAGGCGAGGAGGAACAATGCATAAAAAAATGTAAATGGCCCAGGACATCGTAATGAATTCACGGTCTCTTTAATACCAGGAACAAATATTCTTTTAAATGCATTACTCTGTGAAAAGGATCACAACGGCGACCATAAAAACCTCCAAAATATTGATCTGAGATTTTAATACCTGTTTATGGCCAATAAATTTGATTGAAACACCCCTCCCTTTCATGTGACGTGGGATCAGACAGCCACCCCTCTCCAAATACAGTCGTGCGATAGATACAGAGGGATTTTAAAAATCGATGGGTAGGGATGTGGTTTTAAACTAGTCTCTTTTTTTTTGGTTCAAGAAAAAATTTTTTCCTTCTACAATGATTAACAGGTCCTCGTGTTTTAATGTGGATTTTAGAGAAGTGGCGTCACTGTGAATGAGCAATACGCATTTGCTAGATTTAAATTGTTTCATTTCGTTGCATTTCTACGTTAAGGAAAATGACAGACAGACAGACAGACAGACAGACAGACAGACAGACAGACAGACAGACAGACAGACAGACAGACAGACAGACAGACAGACAGGGGTGGGGAGACTTCATCAAAACTTTAGACAGACAGACAGGGGTGGGGTCACTTCATCAAAACTTTAACTATTATGGATGCAATGCATAAAATTTGCTTTCGTGCATTCACAGCTATTGCTTGTCATTTCCCGAAAACAGTCGCAGTGTTTATTCCAGTGTAACGATATAAACATTGGAAAAACATCTTTTATCATTTACTCCTATTCAGGTTTCATTTACTAGTTTTGGCATAAGCTAAGGTTAATATTTCACCCATAAATACTTCTCTCTCAGGATAATTATTCTCTCTGGATGTCCATGACTTAAGTTTTTTTGTAATCACTTATGCCCTCTTTTCACTCTTCTGTTCAAAGGAACCTGTTCAGATGATTGCCAAAATACTTTTATCTCCAACTTTCTCCTGTTCATTGTTTTGAAAATCGTTGTAGAATGCCTTCCAACCACGTGATATCCGTATAGGCTTCGCATTCCCTCAGGCAGCAATTGGGAACTGTCAGCATGAGCGTTAAACATTTGAATAATTCATTCGCCTCCTTCACCTCCAGAAAATAAAGCTCTCTGTCTTCCCGTTGCTCAAGTCACATGACGTTGTAACTTAAGACACAGGATTGACGTCATCTATGAAAGTAAATTCATTGCTGCTAACTTTGCTCTTAAAACAACAGAAGTTCGCGTTAGATTGTCCGTCTCGGTTCGCCTCTGCATGTGAATTAATATCCCCTGAGAGTTAATATCCCTCGTTGCAACAAACATTTGTTGCGATGAGGTCGAGACGTGTCAAATTAGACCGGACATTGTCGAAAAAATGTTACTGGGCAACTATTTCTCGAATATGCAAAGATTCTTTTCTTTATAAAATAGACTGGTTCTTGTGTATGTTTTGTAACGTGTATTCCC
This sequence comes from Macrobrachium rosenbergii, assembly GCF_040412425.1. Lineage (NCBI taxonomy): Eukaryota > Metazoa > Arthropoda > Malacostraca > Decapoda > Palaemonidae > Macrobrachium > Macrobrachium rosenbergii. The sequence goes on along the minus strand of NC_089760.1, from coordinate 21,275,259 downwards.
TTAACAATGTCTCCATTCACTTTGAGCCAATAGGACTGAATGTCTTCGTTAAATCGTTTATCTAAATATTGTAACTTATTTCATTGTCAACTTCTTTAAGGGCAAGTCTTCAGTTATCATGACTGGTTAGTTTTTACTACTTATTGCTAATTAAATTACTTAAATTTTATTACTCGTTTCTAATTAAATTACTCAAACATTTTGCCTCATTTAAAGGTAACCTGAGAGAGAGAGAGAGAGAGAGAGAGAGAGAGAGAGAGAGAGAGAGAGGAATGATGAACCTCAAAAGGCATATACTAAAATTGCTTATAAACATTTATCCATTTAAGTAGAAATACAATCCCTGTTAATTACCCCTTAATAGGGGATTACTTGCAAATCTACGAAGCGAAAATAATTGAATAATCGAGAGGCTTTAGCAGCAAGCTTTTGTCTCCCCATTCACAACGAAAAAAATTCGGGTACATAATTTAAGGTCTATTTTGAAAGATTAGTTCAGTTACCCTTTGTGCCGCAGATCCAGATTAGAGGAAGAAAAAATTTTCTCTCCATTCTTTCCATGGACTTATAGTTTCCGTAAAAATTCTGACCTTTTTTCTGGGTGTCCATTGTTTCAGCTTAAGCGTTTTCTTTACAACAATAAGTACGTCCTTCTCGGAAGCTCAGACCAGAAAAGATTATCTTTTGATGAGAAATTTTTGGTAGTAAAGATTATGGTAAAATGAACAAAGACGATATCATATGTTACATCTGTGTAATAACGCACACTTAAGACTTCTGAAATACACACACACACACACACACACACACACACACACATATATATATATATATATATATATATATATATATATATATATATATATATATATATATAAATTATACATTATATACAGTCTATGTATATATATATGTATGTGTGTGTGCGCGCGTACGCACGTAGACTATACGTTTATACATAGTATATCTTTGAGTGTTTATCAGCGAATATTTCTTTGGGCTAATAAGGTTATTTTTATTAATATAATGTCAGTTAGTTTAAAAATAATGGTGATGCAGTTTTTTTCCCTCGTTTGCGGTCTAGGCTTTTGATTTGGATTGCCTCCACTGAGTTACTTCCAGCCAGGCAAAAAAATTGAAGGTCATTCAGTCTACGAGAGAGAGAGAGAGAGAGAGAGAGAGAGAGAGAGAGAGAGAGAGAGAGAGAGAGAGAGAGAGAGAGAGAGAGGGGGAGTCAAAAGATATTTCATGTGCATCAAAGGTGCACGTGGCAGGTATTAAACAGACACCAGCGTTCAATCTCTCTCTCTCTCTCTCTCTCATCATGAAATTATTGCGCATGTCTACATATACATATACATGGACACTGATTGCACACACACACACACATGTACTTCTTATATATATATATATATATATATATATATATATATATATATATATATATATATATATATATATATATTTATATGTGTGTGTGTGTGAGTGTGTCTTTGTGTGTGTGTGTGTCTGTGCTAGTCAAAATTACCTCTTAGCATCTAGACTTCCTTGCAATTTTTTTTTTTGTTTAGTTGTCACTGCAAGTCTATATCAGAGTGGGAATATACGAAGCTTCCGCTTCCGTGACAGGATTCGAACCGTCTAATATACATGATGAAGTTAACAACAGTTAGGCAGTTAATTATTTCTTCCTTATTTATTCAAGCAGGCAGAAAGACCGCTCGAAAAGCGTGATTCGTATATATATATAGAACAAGCTGTAATATTCCATTTAAACCTGTGTTTCTGTTCGTCTGTACAGAGGGTGACAGCTAGGCCAAGAAAGTTCCGAAAGACTCTGATTCGGGTGGGTCACACCCCATCGATTGAGGGGGGAGAGAGTAAACTTTTGGAAAGTTTTTCGACCTTATCCATAGGAAAAGACGATATAGAGTTATATATGAATTTTAAAGATTTTTCAAATCAGCGGAAAATGTGAAACAAGTTATCCTTTCCAAACCCTTATAGTTAGCTCAAACTTTTCAGAGGCTCGGGGAGAGTAAACAAAAGACAAAGAAATAAAAATGGCGAGAACAAGAAGATAATTGATCGTCTCTCTCTTTTCATTTATTATTCCCTCCCTCTGCGCTTTCTTCGTCATTAAAGGGGATGACGTAGCAATATTCAAGATACATATGGGTACATTTTGGCTGCACACATCGGGACTTACAGCGTTTCAGTCATTACTTTTAGCCATTACTGCAAGGCTAGGTTGCGTTTGTACTTTTTTTTCTTTTACAAAGACCACTGATATTGCCAAACCATTGTGGTTATACTGTAGGATTCAGATCTGAGTAAAAAATATTTGGCAGGTTTAGCACATAATCAAACGATTAGCCTGCCTCTTTGAAAGTGGGAAGTTAATAAGAAATAAGAAAAACCGAAATTGCCAGAGAAATCCAGTGCTGGCCAGTTTTAGAGGAACAATTATCAGTATAAGTGGAATTTCTGGAAATAAAATACTGCAATTCGAATTTCGTTCTAAACACGGATAAGAGAGAAGGGTGGAGCGCAGTGTCTTTGCCTATGCCTTAATAGAAACAAGCGTTAGAAAACTTTTTAATGTGCCATGATGAGGCCAAGGAAAACTCCACATGGAGATTAAAATTTTGATCTGGAATCATTTCAGCGATATAGTAACCCGTGGAAAACTAAAACGGGAAACATGGAAAAATTATGTAGTAGGAGCCTCGTTAATATTTATTATCAAACTAATTTTTTTTCCGGTGGAGTCGATGACCATGGCACTTGTTACCCTAGTGTTTAATATCAAATGAATGAATCACTTTCTTCTACAGAGCAACGAAGCTCTTCAGCTAAAAAGAATTGACGAACAGTCATATTATTTATGCGCGACAGTTTGCTTTCTCGTTTTGAGAGAGAGAAAGAGAGGTAGAGAGAGCCTGTCCACTAAAGCTGGTTATGATCTGAAAGATAAACGACACTTCATTCAGGCGACCTTTTACATGCCATTATAAGTGGCACTTTTCGTCTGAAAGCGTGCCCTTAATCTTCAGGACAATGTAACTCTGTGAAAAATCAGAATCTTTAACGTGAAAAATCCATGATGTATTTTAAAATATTCCCCCACTTAATGCTAACTTAACACTGCTTGAACGTTGGTCTAGTTTCTCATCAGTTTCAAATGTTTCTGTTCTTTGATCTTGACTTCATTTTGTCAACCTCAACCTGTTGTTCAACTTGATTTGTTATTAGGAGAACAATATGTGTTGATGCATCCTTAATTATTATACAGTTACGAAACCTGCAACAAAGAAAAAACTTAAAAATTTCGGCGGTTCATTTTAAGTTATTAAAAACAAGATGGAAAAAAAGTAGTTGGGGGCCAATTGCCTACAATCTGGCGAACAAAAGGATATTATACTCACTTGTCGTATCGAGAATTTAATCCGACGTGAGTAATGATTACCGGGTTAAAAGTGAACAATAGAGGGTTGGATCCTCTAAGCCGCAATCTCTCCAGAGGATTTAGCCGGGTTGCGTCTGCTTGTGGGTTCCGAAACCACCGCCAAGGTGATCGATAAATTCTGATTCCTGCAACACTGTCCATTTTCGCCTCTATTTACGCAGTGCGAACAGTTTATGTTGAAGATAAATTACGCATCATTTAGTGTACTATTGATATATTACGCATGATACAATGGCACTTCTCAAATGTTATATAGGAGTTGCGGAACCTGTAATAATTCCATGGTTACCGCAAATCACGTCTCTAGTTTCCGTTTTCTTTCAAATTCTTCAAATCCCAGAGCGATACCGACCGAGACGCAACCCCTTTAATAAAGGCCATATGCTTCAATATTTTCACCCATTATAATCCCGCGGAGTGATTTAAATGGAAATCCACGCCCCGGATTAATTGAGTGATGAGCAGTACGGATGAACGATCATCGGCCAGACGTTTAAAACGGAGGGAGAAAATTATATACCAGCAGGCCAGCCTTTGAAAGACCTGTCACAGTTTGTACGCTTTCAATACGTCAACTCTATATCAAGTTTATAATTGAAAGATTTAAAATAAAATTGGCCCAACAAGTTTGCTTCTCAGGATTACAAAATTTTGATAGTGTGTGACACTTGAAAAATACAACAACAAAACAAAATGTAAACCGAGAATGCAGTGATTAAATGTGGAATCGAATGATAAAACACAACTCTTATAGTAGACACTTCATAGTTTCAGAAGTACCGTAAAATCTCGTTTTCCTTTCTTTCTCTCTCTATATATATATATATATATATATATATATATATATATATATATATATATATATATATATATATATATATATATATATATATATATATATATATATATATATATATATATAAGTATATTTAGTTTAAAGACCACTGAGCTGATTAACAGCTCTCCTAGGGCTCGAAGGATTAGATTTATTTTTATAAGAACCAATTGTTATAGCAACGGGACCTACAGCTTATTGTGGAATCCGAACCACATTATAGTGAGAAATGAATTTCTATCACCAGAAACAAATTCTCTTGTTCTTCACTGGCCGCTCGGAGATTCAAACTCACGACCAACAGAGTGGTATTTGAGAACGGGAAGCCGCTCACCCAGGAGGAACTATATATATATATATATATATATATATATATATATATATATATATATATATATATATATATATATACATATATATATATATGTGTGTGTGTATATATATATGTATATATGTATATATATATATATATATATATATACATATTCATAAGTATATTTATAAACACGCACATCTATATATGTATAATATATATATTATTATATACATATATATATATATTCTTATATATATATATATATATATTATATATATATATATATTTATCCGAAATATATTGTTATTCCGTTCTTGTTTTCTTGTTTACTTATATGGTCGCATATTTTCTTCACTGGAGGTAGTTATAGCGCAAGATAAACTCTTTCTGTTCTTGTATACAAAGCTTCCAACTGGTTACATTTTATTCATATTTTCCGGAGGATATACGCTTTATGAATAGGATACCTCATGTTTCGTAGGATTGGTTAAAACTGATGCAATGCTAATGCTTATTTATTTGTATAAATAACATAACACAGTCTATAACATAAAACTAGGAACACTGGACAGTGTCTGACGTGCTTTTACCATTAATCTCCAAGGCATTGATCCTCATCCAGAGAGCGATTGTTTGGCTTTTCACTGACCTTTGTCCCGACGTCGGTGATAACCAGATCTATGGACCAGCAAGTGCCGGAAAGTACTGTAAGAACAGCTGTAAAAACTAACGTGCTAAGACTCGATTTACAATACTGGAAATTGCTGTACATTTTCCTGTCATTCTTTATTGACTAAAATAATAGAAAAAAAAGTTTGTGTGTCATGTATTTATTAGCTGTGAATGATGGTAACACATTTAAGGAGCTAATAATTTTCAAGTCACTCTCTCAGTTAACAAGCTAGGATTAGGCCATCAGTGCACTATACATGCAAGTGCCTCATACTCACCAAGTGAACAGTTTCCTTCGCTTGGAGTTCCCACTTTTATAACTTTCTTTACGTAAAGAAAGACAGACCTTAATATAAACAACAAATTTCATTATTTCCTTGGAATGAGACCTACTGGATGAACTTTTAATGGTGGAAGAAAGGACCCTGTCAGTCACCAGGCAACGTAAGGCGCAGTTTATACTACACAGAATTTCTAAAAGTCGGTAAGCGAGAGTTCCAAAGAAAAACCTCAAAACAAGGCGGCTTCAAACGAAAGAAGGATACCAGCCAAAGCCTCGAACGAAAACGGTTCATTTTCAGCAAGCTTTGCACGATTTCCTGCACCAGAGCAACATGTAGTTAGGATTGGAGCGGCATTGATTGTCTTGGGCCCATTGGTGGCAGTGTTTGTTCTTGTCCTCGCAGACGTTCGCTTGATATTCACCTGAAACGGGAGGAAAGTAATTTAGTGGAATGCCAACTAGATTTTGCGGAAAAGTAGAATACTTCAAAGCGGCCAAGTTTCATTTTAATCCCGAGCTAACTTTGATTTTAGTTTATCTGGCATAGCCACTCTTAAAACCTATTAAAACTGCTAGCTGTTAAAAAGACAAACCTTTATGCAGATGGAAGTTAGATGATTTGCGTATCGAGTTCGGTTTACAATATCAGATTGATTTTGTTCCGAAAAAAAAACTCGAAATTTCAAATTAATGCCGTACGTACTATGGAACTTGCGTACCAGTCATAGGCGTCCAACAGTTCCAGATGTAAAGGTCAAAACAAAGTTGGGGGGGGGAACATTATAAAGGATGAGTGGCTGCTATTCACAGGGGAACATATTTCAACGAAAGTAATTCATATCTACCTTATGCTAAGTAAATTTTGTTCAGTACAGCCCTTTTCTGAAAGATGAAGGATCTAGGGCAGATCGATTTATAAAACGAGCGCAAAGCTTACAAACTCTTCCAATATTTTACACCAAGAAGGCGAGAATAGAATAGTCATGTAAAGGTCCTACGTTAATTTATGGATCTGAAAAATCTTGAACAACAAATAGTTAATGGATTAAAATGTTCAGAAAGGGGTAAGTAATGTACCTACATGAACCAGAGAGCACCAAAACTGATATTGACAGTAAGAATCTATGGAGTATACGCTTACGGAAGTTGCAGGAATAATTATGTGATTAATGATCCACGAGAAGGTAAACTTAATAAAACAGCAGGACATATAATAATCAAAATACTTATCTCAGTCAAGTAAAATGGAAAACACTCCATATTTTACATCGTGTATCCAGTTATATTGCCAAAGTTGTTGTTCAACCCAGGATTATGAAAAAAGTCTCATAGAATTCTATGAATAGGCCACAATCTAAAGAGAGAGGTTCACTAACATCTGTTTTTTTTTACATTGATTGAACTTTGAATTTCTTTTTTCAGCCATGACCATTGTTGACTACTCACTGGCAGAGTGGCAGAGTCCGCAAGACTTCTTGCAATAAAGACTCATGTATGCGGCGTTCTTGTGGCATTCCCCGTTGCTTGCCCAGAAGTTGCAGTGCTCGCTGTTGTCGGGACATTCTTTGCCTGTTGAGGTTGCAAAGTCATGGTTATGGTAATTACAGCAATTCACTTTACTTTCGCACACACAAGTATATACTTGAAAAATGCTGTATTACACGATATTGTGACGTATATTCACTCAAAATTATGGAACAAAAAGTATTGCTTCTGACATCAGAAACTTTGGACAGAAATGTTACCGAGGAAAATCTATTATGACGCTGAAGAAAACTCACCGCATTGCTTGCAGGATTTCGCGCAGTTAGATTTCATCCAGGTGGGGTTCTTCTCGCATTCGCCAGTTGTAGACCAGGTGGAACAGTACTTGTTACTGTCTTCGCAACTACCACCTGCAGTATAAGAAATACGATTGAGATCATTTCGTTTTACGAATAGAAGAAAAGATAAGCAGGGAGACTAATGTCATTGCCTGGAAGATTCTTGAACTTTTTTTAAAAAGAAATCTTGTTGTAAGAAGAATAAGTAATTAAATTCAAAATTATTTCGTCTCGCAAAACCGAACAAAGAAGACTCCTTACTCGAAACAAGAAATGTAATTAGAGATTTTGAAAGTTCGTCTAAAAGCTTGAAAAAATGCTCTCCTAACGAAAATGTTGAACTGAAAATGAACATTCTTGCGCTTTCCAAAATTTACCTGTTGGTGCAATTGTTACGGGAGAAGTAGTGACGACTTCGGTAATCCCTGAACTAGTAGCACAGTTGTACAAGCTCTGCAGCTTCTCGATGTCTCTCTGAAATGCAAAGCAAATTTTTATGAATATCTTCAGTATTCTGATGAAATCGCAGCACAAAGTCACTGCAAATAAGTCTAGACTTTGTTCGTTGTAAATATTTCATTTGGATATAGGTAGATTTGTTTGCTGAAAGTCATTGTAATTCATATTCATGAAAGGGATTTAAAGAAAATGCCTCCAAAACTCCAATTTGTTGGTTTAAAACGTTTACTCAGCTCTCTCTCTCTCTCTCTCTCTCTCTCTCTCTCTCTCTCTCTCTCTCTCTCTCTCATTAAAATATTTCGAGTAATTGAAACTTACATCTGAGAAGGCTCTTCTCTGACCAATCTCTGCGCCTGTCACACGGGGAATGATTGTCGGCTTCGTGCGATCTTTAGCGAAGGCGTATGGACCGTAGTGCATAATAGACCCTGTGGGCAATGGAACCACGTCAGTCCTCACTCATGTTATTGATTACAAAACATTTTTCGTTAAATGATATATTTGTTTCGCATCTTGCAATGGCGTCAACACAGTTTAATAAAGATACTGACATTTATGTTGATTTAAAGATTGATTAGTGAGAGCCAGTCGTTTCATAAAAGTTACTTAAAGCTGAAAATGGCTATGTGATGATTAACTAAGAACATTCATTTTACGAAGAGGACAGGCTTATTGTATTGAAACTTAAAGATGACACTGATAATAAAGCAAACTTCTAAAAGTACTCGCCAGAGTAGTCAACAAATTTCTGATAATGCGCCGCAGTTTTATTGCTAGAGGATTATAAGACAGTGCTCAACAACCGACGGACTTCATGAAACACAGTGATTTAGAAATCGTGATAAGACGGGTTTTTTTTTTCTATACCGCCCTGTCAGTATTGTTTAGATAAATGTTTGCACCAACGTGAGTGTTCTTGCCAGCGATGATAAACTTACCTTAAGGGGAATTTTCTTTTTGTTCTGGTATTATGTTGTCATCATATATGATTTTTTGTTATCACTTAACACATTCTGTCTTTTCTGTCTCTCTCTCAAATATATATATATATATATATATATATATATATATATATAATATATATATATATATATATATATATATATATATATATATATATATATATATATATATATATATATATATATATATATATATTAGAGAGAGAATGTGTTTAAGTGATAACAAAAAGAACACACACACATATATATATGTATATATTTGTGAGTATGTATATATGTATATATATAAAATCCTGAAAAGGGAAAATAAAACTAAGATTAATAACAACACATCATACCCTCGGAACTTCCCCCTTACCTAGATCGTACTCTACGCCCAGACTTTGGATGATGTTCCACTCGTACTTCTGGAAGTTGTATTCCATTCCGCTTTGGATGTTGACGGTGTTGATCGTGATGTAATTGTCCCTGTCAGCGCGTGACTGCTCGTGCCAGAATCCGGCGGCGTGCATGAATTCGTGCATGACAATGCCCACGTACAAGCATCCTGGCCCTAGAGACACGGCCTGAGCACCCCCAGATCGACCGACTGAGCTTGAACACCTATTTGGGTGAGGAGATAAGCATAAGAGAAAGGTCTATAGAGTGCTGGTGTTGTTTCGTTCGTGTCGAATGTGGATTGTAAAGAGGTAGTCTTTCGACAAAGCCTGCAGTGCGTGCATGTGTGTTGTCTTTCTTAAATGCTTATCTCTATAGAGCACTGCACAGGGTCTACATTTTTCTTTGCGCCTTGGTACTGTATGTGCATTTATGTCCACTTTTGTGTGCATTTTTAAGCTTGTACGGCAAAATGATTGTGATTGGGTATTAGAATACATAGCTATAACGAAGAAGTGATTGCAGATTGAATTGCAAACTCATGAGTTTTTCAGGAAGGGGTAATTTTCCCCTTCATGATAATGATATGATTGTTTTTCGTGAGGAAATAAAACCAGTTGTCATGCTGTAGGCTTTATAAATTTTGTTCGTCATGAGTTCTCTTCTCTAGAAACCTGTCTTCTTGTAACTATTTTCCCTGATAACCCTCCTAATTTATAACTTGTCGTCTTCATAACATCTTCCCTAATGTGGATAGATTAGTTTAAAAAAGTTCCTAAAAATACTTTCATGACTTTTTTTTTTTTTTATCTTACCCGTCACCTTTGATGATGTGAATGTAGTCCCTCTCGACAGATCTAGGTACAAATCGAATGCATGTCTTCTCCTGATAACTCTTCATGGCCATGGCGATGGTGGCTCGCTCGTTAGAATCTGGAAATAAATTTCAGTTCAGCCTTCCAGTGTTTGTCACAGACATCGATTTGAATGTTTCACTTCGTTACGAAATTGCCAAACCTCATCTTGAGTGTACCATAGAAATATTAAGATAATCAATTTCAAGCAAAAGCCAGACTAGATTAACGAACAATATTGATATTTCTTTTATTTTTCGAATTAAGAAAGCTCAGTATCTGTTCGGGTCCCAATAATGAAGTTATATTCTATATATTTATGTATTTGTCTATGTCAGTTTGTAAATCTGTTAACACATAAACTGAAGATATTAGGTTGCATTGACAGTTATAATGGAATATGATTCAGATAGGAAATGAAAGATTTTCGATTATTTAGGAAAAGCTTGCTTACAAAACTGAAACTGATCTAAAAGATGAAGTTTCAGCTTCTTAGTCAAATTAACAAATAAAATTAATCGAAAACAAATTAACAATGAATAAACTGACAGAAATTCTGTACGCTACTGAGACTGTTCGTTGGCTCGTATTCTGGAATTCTTTCGAGTATCCACAGATGGAAAATCGTGGATTTGAGATGAATTGGGTCTTGCGTATTTTCAGTCTTTTGACTTTCTTCAGTTGATATAATATGTTTTAAGGTGATGCCTCTACTTTAGTGTCTGCGTTCCTTTTAGTTTTTACACATAAGACACAATTTAATTATCTTTCTTCTCAAAGTAATTTATTGAACGAAAGACAGAATCGCTTGTCTATGTCCATATTTCGGGTACTATTTATTACTGTGCCCATACTTCAGTTCTTAAGTATCTTCATATGTTGTAAATAACAAGTAGAATTTTTGCTTTTCTCCATACTCGAGCTCTTGTGAACCTTCTTAATTTTTTTAATAAAGAATAATATTCTGGGGTGTCTGTGCATCAGAAACTGTACCATACCGTAAAGCCAAGGACTGGGGCACTTTCGGCCATTCAGTGACAAGAAGTTGGGCGGTTGGGCAGCAAGACAGAGACCCAGAAAATCAAGGAGATGCAGTATAAGAACCTAAAAGTGGAACTGGGACAATACCCACCGTTGCACTAAGAGATAATAGTCGGAGAGGTTGGACACCAAGTTTGAAGAAGGAAGCGGGAACGGAGGGAAGGTAAAATTCTAAAAAGTGGATGCAGCTAAGGGGACTTACTGTAAGAAGAGGAGATGACGTATGGGATGACTCCGTTTGGCCACCGTTTGCTCATATCGATGATGGCGTTCCTGGCTTTAGCTGCTCCGGCCTGGAAGGGAAAAGTGCTGGTAAATATGATAGTGAACGAATAGAAAGCCATATAGAGGAGTTATTCACGTGGCCTTAGATGCTACATTCAAGTAAACTCATTTCCTAAAGTGAATTCAAGAAAACTCATTTCGTAAAACCTAGAAGAGCGAGTTCAAGAAAACTCTTTTCCTAAAACCTCGACGGTGAATTCAAGTAAATGCATTTCGTAAGATCTAGAAAAGTGAATTCAAATCAACTCTTTTCCTTAAACCCAGAGAGGTAAATTTAGTTAAACTCATTTCGTAAAAAGTAGAAAAGTGAATTCAAGAAAACTCATCGCGTAAAACATAGAAAAGTGAATTCAGGTAAACTCGTTTCCTAGAATTTCGAAGGTGGATTCAAGAAAATTCATTTCGTAAAACCCTAGAGAAGTGAATTCAAGAAAACTCATTTCCTAAAACCTCGAAGGTGAATTCAAGTAAACACGTTTCCTAAAACTTAGAAAGGTGAATTCAGGTAAACTCATTTCGTAAAACGTAGAAAAGTGAATTCAAGAAAATTAATTTCGTAAAACTTAGAAATGCGAATTCAAATAAACTCATTTCCTAAAACCTCGAAGGTGAATTCAAGAAAACACATTTCCTAAAACCTAGAAAAGTGAAATCAAGTAAACACATTTCCTAAAACTCATTTAGTAAATCCTAGAAGGTGAATTCAAGTAAACACATCCTAGAAAGTTGACGTCAGGTAAACTCATTGCCTCAAACCTAGAATGATGAATTTATATAATTAAACTCATTACCTGATCCATCATGTCGTGAAGTTCCTGAGGGTTGCTGAGCGCTATGTCACCCTCGTAGAGACCCGCAAGTTCTATTGGGTCCGGCCTGTCCGACGTGTCGATGGTGTCATGGACTGTGGGAATAAAACCATCGTTTTACAGAGGTTCTCTGATTAGCAGCCTCCTTTAGCTATTGGTGATTTAGATATTTAGTTGCTATTGATTTTTTTTTTTTTTTGTCTCCCGGAAGGTAGGCTACGTAAAATAATCACGATATTTCATTTTCATATTTCTGTCGAAATAAAGTAGATAGCCTAAACTGTGGACCTCAGAGTATTCACTCTTTAGATTTTCTATTTGAAATTCTCTCTCTCTCTCTCTCTCTCTCTCTCTCTCTCTCTCTCTCTCTCTCTCTCTCTCTCTCTCTCTCTCTGCAATTAAGGCCTTTTTTAATGGAAATATTTACTTCAATTTGTAAATAAAGCAGTATTATTATTATTTTTTTGTCTCCCGGAAGGTAGGCTACATAAAATAATCTCGATATTTCATTTTCATATTTCTGTCGAAATAAAGTAGACAGTCTAAACAGTGGACTTCAGAGTATTCACTCTTTAGATTTTCTATTTGAAATTCTCTCCTCTCTCTCTCTCTCTCTCTCTCTCTCTCTCTCTCTCTCTCTCTCTCTCTCTCTCTCTCTCTCTCTCTCTCTCTCAGCAGTTAAGGCATTTTTTAAGGGGAATATTTACTTCAATTTGTAAATAAAGCAGTATTACGACACGATACAACATTTCAGCCTGATAATAGTAAAGTCGGTAAAAACAAGAATTTTCGTCATCGCTGGACTTACTCATATTCGTAGCGGCTTCGAAATCCTCCGGGCTCAGTGGTTCACCTGGTATATCACTGTCCATCTATGGATACAAATTCAAAAGAAAAAAAGAGCTTTCATTTTATATTCATTGTATGAATAAGGATACACGCATATGATATGTCTTTTATCAAGGCAAGGGAATATATGGTATCAAATATTAATACATTAGAGTATCTGTTAGTTATAAAAATGACAACAACGGAATAAAAACCTGCTGTTAAATTTTATAGCACATTCATTGGTTTTATAAGATATACATATATAACCTTGATAAAAATAGTGACATATTGAGTGTATTGTTATATGCGAACAGCAGTCTGTTTAAAAGATATTCATTAAGAAAATTAATTACTGGAAAGAAGTGGAAATCTCACCGTATCAGGATTCCCGAGCGGAAGATTCGAGACAATTTCGTCCCAGGCGATGTTGCTCACCGGATCCGAGACGGCCGATTCGATTTGCACGAAGGGATCGGATGACCTGACCTCCGCCATTACGACGCTCGTCCACACGACGATCAGTTCCATGAGGAACATCTTGAAGTTCACCTGGAAGTCAGGGGAAGGATTCGATCCTTATAATCTAAATAAAAGGGTAAAAATATGAGAGGGAAGAACGTTATATAGTATCCTTAACAATTCCGAACATAGGGAAAGCAGGCTATGTTGGTTCACTGTGTTTTAGTGTCCGTGGTCGGTATCGCCGCTGAGGAGAGAGACGGGGAGATTGTAGACTAAGTTTTCCACATAAGTCTGGATATCGGTTGTCGTCGCACTTATGTGTGTATTAGTGTATTTAACGGTTCATACACAACAAACGCTGATAGTTGTTGAGTTATTACGCAAGGTAAGGCCTTTGTGATTAACCCTCGGCCAATTTTACGATTCTTTGGAGTTTGCTTTGTGTTTCTGATGCACGTAAGCTGCGTTACAGCCTCAAAGCAAGCATCGAAATTCAACGTGTTTCTAAACGGCTCAATGCAAGTGGTTACGAAACATTTGCCGTGTCACCCGATCTCTTAATAAACCAACCTTTGTTCGCTCGTTGTTTATTACTTACAGACAGATACTGTATTTTTTTACAAGTTGTTTCATTGCAGTCTTCTCCCCTTTATTCACTTTTGTTATTTTATTTTGCAGAGGCTTGCAAATTGAGTTCTTGACCTCTTGTGGCGTTTTCTACCGGAAAGTATGCACAAAATTATAGTAATAATGCTTTTATCCCAGCGAAACAAATACTTCATTGCTTTACTGTGGGTTTGCCGAACCGTTGAAAGCAATGAGAGAAGCAATGTCATTATTGATGAATTTTTAATTATTCATTTCATTATCTATGGTAAAGTAGTTTAAATCAGCGGTGGAAGGGTAAGATCTGGTAGGTTTGATAAAGTTTTATGGAACTTGATAATGGAATGTAAGGAATGCATTCATCTTGCAAGCAAGCCAGAGGATATTCATTGACAAAAGGTGTCTAGGCTACTTAAATTTCCATAAAAAAATGTTTTCCACTTGTTCAGTTTTCAAATAATGCGATGAGAGCAGATTATATCTTATGAAATCCTAAAGAATGATCAACCTGGACATGACATTAGCCTAAGAATTGTTAAGTATGCTTCTAAGAGTGGCGCCATACCTGGGAATTTAGGAAAAACGAAGGTTTTATAATATATAAATATATATATATATATATATATATATATATATATATATATATATACATATATATATATATATATATATATATATATATATATATATATATATATATATATATATATATATAATATATATGTATAAAAATATCTACATATATTTTATATATATATATATATATATATATATATATATATATATATATATATATATATATATATATACATGTGTGTGTGTATACACTTTCACCGGTTTTTGAAATATCAGGGTTGGGTATGGGGCTGCCACTTTCACGCTTCCAGCCATTTAGTGATTTTCCCAGCACAAAGGAACCATGAATGAATCCTGAGATTTTCTGTTTCTGGCCTCCCACAAGAGTAAAATATGGGATTGCCATTGACTTTAGATGGAGAGGTCATCCGCCATTTAAGTTTTTCCTCCTCCCAAGGGGTCCACAACCCTGCAGTGGGCAATCCCCTACCACAGGATAAAGTATCTAAAACATTAGCACATTTTAGGGCGGCGACTGTCAGGGTTGTAATGCTTACTACCGTCACAGTAGAAATCCACAATATGTAAATTCACAACCCTTTGCCAAGTGCTCGTTTGACTTAGGATACAGTGCATTAAGATCCCAAGTATAGTTGGCACTTCCTAGAGCAACTGTATCCAGGTAAGACTGCTTACTACGATTCAGCAATCAAGGAGAATAATGGTTGCAGGGACCAATTTTGTTTTTTCCAACTATCAGGGGAAGAGCTTAATGTTCTATATGTGTATATAATGTAATGTATATATATATATATATATATATATATATATATATATATATATATATATATATATATATTTATATATATATATTATATATGTATATATATATATATATATATATATATATATATATATATATATATATATATATATATATATATATATATATGTATATACTACTATATATATATATATGTATATATGCATATATATAGTATATATAATGCGTGTTTATGTATGTATGTATGTGTATATGCCTGCGTGTGTAAGATAACTTATCAACGTTTTCTGTACATAGGACGTATTTTCTTCGTCAAGCAGTTAAACGAATCGTTACTATTAAGCTATTGTTCTTTGTACATATTATTCATTGTAGTTTCAATGTACTAGAAGCCTTCCTAAAATGCTTGATTGGCTGATTTACCAACTACCTATTATGAAGTAACAACAGCAGGGTTCATTGACAAGTAAACAAATGAACAGAGAACTTTCCCTTTAGAAGAGCTGATACTTGAGTTCTACCTGAAACATTGTTCCCGTGGAAGTGCGAACTGAACGTCACGAGGCTGAAGCAACGGCGTCCTCGACGCTGAAGGGAAGAGCTGCCTTTGAAACGATGACGACGGGGGTTGTTAGGCGTCTTCCTTTCCAGAGGCCCTCTCCTTCAACACTGGTATCATTAGCGCCCTCATACCTCCTTTTTATAGGACGCACGAGGCCTGGCGCTCTGATTCGCCGAGGTGTGAACGCAACTGTTATTGACCTGTTCCCAATCTGACCATCTGGTATACCTGGATGTTATTTCGCCAATGAAATTTTGCTTTGTGGATCCATCTTGGATTTAAATGAATGCGACACGATTGCTAAGCGAGTTTGCTTGTTGAAATTCACTCAGAATTATCTCGAGGGAATTCGTAAAAGTTTCACAGGAAAAGTACGTTCACAAATATTCCTTTTCACCTGCTCTTTGGTATTCACGCCCCCATGCTGGTCCTGATGACGGGAGGGGACGAGAGACCTCATCATTTTTATACCCGCGAATTGATATTCTGATATTCTGACCTGCTGCAGATATTGTATACTTAGCCATTGTTTGCATCTGTGTAGTAAGAGAACTGCAGCAATATAAAATTTTTAGGAATTTTCTTTAAAAATAAATTCAGTATCGAATCAGAGATACTCGGAGTGAAAATATGAGATATACTCTTTCCAAGAACGTAAAATATTGTAGGTAGTCTTTCGGCCAAATTCATAACCGTTTTTTACAAGCATATTTAGGTGATATGCATTCTATGATAAATATATCAATGTATTTTTATAGTATATATATATATATATATATATATATATATATATATATATATATATATATATATATATATATATATATATATATAATGCAATCGCCCTAATACGTTGATCGTTTTAAAAACAGCTTCATAAAACCCCAAGAGGCTTTAAGCAGGTTCTTGTTTGGTTGGACCCCATATTTGTATATATATATATATATATATATATATATATATATATATATATATATGTATATATATATATATATATATATATATATATATATATATATATATATAATCTTGGAGGGAAGACGGACGAAAGTAGGCTGTCTTTGTGTAGTACCAACGTTTCGTGATTATTTACAAAATTACACCCTCAGGTCTGCACACAAAAAAGATAGAAACACTTATACGTACGTTCTTAAAAATAATTTAAAATATAACAAAGAATAATATTAAGATAAATAAAAGCACAACCGACCTACAGGTGAGGCAGCAAAAAATTAATTGAAACAAACCATTGAAATCAGTGACATTGTTCGCAGATACTGTATTAATATCAACATTTTGAATCAGTCTATACTTCTTTTTATCTTCGGACCAGCTTCCTGAGAAGCTTGCCTGAAGAGAAAAAGATGTATAGACTAATACAAAGTCTTGATAAAAAAAAATAGTATCTCTGAACAATGCCATTACTTCAATATGAATTGTATGAGAGAGAAGATATGCCCAAATATCATATATATATCATCGCCTTCACCGTCGCGTGACGTAAAGGGCTTCTGTGAAACTCTGCCTCTCGTTTTCCTTGCTTTTTGTCTTTCACAAATCTCCAACTTCCCTTCTCATAGTTCTTCTAAATATACTTCTGGGTCTTCCAGCTCCTCTGGTGCCAACAGGAGTCCCGCAGATACTATCACGTACCAAATACTATTCTCCTTGGGGTTGTTCGAAGGACAGGTCCAAGCCATCTCCGTCTCACTTTCGTCATGATTTCATCTACTTATGGAGCTCCCATAATCACCCTTAAGGTATCATTGCTAACTCTATGCTGCCACCTGACTTCTAATATTTTCCTTAAAAGATTATGCTCAAATCTACAAAGTCTTTTTGATGTGGTTTTATTGACGTACCATTGTTCGTGTTCCTATAGTAATACAGATTCCCTAAATTTTTGTATAATTTTACTTTCGTTTGCAATTTCATTCTATTCGATTTCCAAATCTTATTCAACTTGTTCATCGTTTCATTGGCCTTTTTTAAAAATTTCACTATATTCCAACTCAAGAGAGCCCCATCTGACGCTATTTAATTTCTTTGTGCAAACTATTTCCTCATTATTTTAATTTTCTTAAATTCCTAAAAATTCCCTAATACCTTGAACAATTCATCTAGATATATTTTAAAAATTTTCTTTCGCTCAAAATCAGAATCTGCACTTCAGCTGGTGTTACAAAACTTCATGCACTGCAATTTTTCCTTCACTAAAAATGTCATCTGGTCTGCAATTTCTGCAGGATTCATGCAGACTTATTTTTTTACGAGCTGCTCCAGTAGAAGGAATCCATGATGGCTGTTTCACAATGTTCCTTACACTCATTCTGTACGAATGTCTAATAGCATGTTAAATCATACCGATTTGTCTAGTCATTTTTTTACAACATTTAACTAATTTCTTCCCACGCATTCTTTTACAAGTTTCAGTCTCATAGAACACACGCTACCATCAGCAATAAACATCCTCAGTACTCTTCCTCATCTAAATTTACAATGCCCTTCCCCTATCAAGCCCTCTGTGATGTCTCTCTCTTACCCACAGCCGCTTCACGCATCACTCTAAGTGTACCTGAAACCATTATGCTCCCACAACTCTTACGTTCGTTAAATCATTTCTGTGTGTGAGATACAGTTCACTTTCTTTAGTCAGCCTAGGAACTTCAGACACCGTAA
The DNA here is from genome assembly GCF_040412425.1 of Macrobrachium rosenbergii. NCBI lineage: Eukaryota > Metazoa > Arthropoda > Malacostraca > Decapoda > Palaemonidae > Macrobrachium > Macrobrachium rosenbergii. The sequence continues at coordinate 21,256,573 of NC_089760.1, read as the reverse complement.
TCTATTTCAAGGGAGGACTATTAAAAGGGCTGAACGTACCTTCTGTAGCAAGTTAGGTTTTTGGCGGGAATGGTGGTTTGATTCACATCATGTACTGTCCATATTATAAGAAACTTTCATAGTTTCATGAACTAATATCTAAGATTTTCTTCTGCGGTAATTAAGCATTTTACGTAATATCTTTACCGTTTTGGACACAGGAATGTATTTATAGGGCCTCTTTCTACCCATTAGGGTGCAGCCAAAACATTTTTCCGACGGGTGTGTACCAGTTTTGTGAGTTAAGAGAGAGAAAGGCGGGGTGGGGGGGAACAGACTTCTTTTGAATATTAGGCATTCTACCCTGCATTTTTTACTCGAAGTTAATTTGGGTAAAGTTTATTGAGCTTTAATATCTTGGGAATCGTCGAAAAGGCGCGATATATGGTCCGGATTTGTCTAAATAAATAAAAGTCATTTCATGGCGTCTTTCTTTGCACGCCCACGATTTTGCCAAATTTTCCCATCCATTTCCTCTGTTTGTTGAACTGAAGGGAATCTTTAGCATTGTTCTTCGCACAATTGCACAACGCGAATTCATTATTGCCTTCATGAGAACGTAATGAGGCTGAAAACAATAAGCGAAAAAGGAACAATCGACCTACAAGCAGATATTATTCAAGAGAAAAATAATAGAGGAGAAGGGGTGACACCGGGAGTCCAAACTATTCTTTCAGAAACCGAACCGAGAGATTACCCTCGCCTCGCCAGAATTCGCAGTGGTCCAAAAAATTATCGCGCGATTCTTTACTTACTGGCGACGTGAGAGACTGAATCTTTTAAATGACATTCACGGAGAAACAAAGGCCTGCAGAAACACACCCAAATGTCCCCCATCTTCCGTCTGAGTTTTTGCGAGATATTCGGAATTACACGTGGTCAAATAAGAGGGTCATTCGAGAATGAAAATCGCGCTCACGCACCGCATTTCATCGCGGCAAATCCGCGGGAGATTCCGAGCACTCAGACGCGCGCTCAGCCCATTGGATCAAGTGACACGCAGCTCGATCGACCTCCCACGTCGCTGGCCCTCGGCCGCCTTACCTTTTGCCAGGCGACACGCCCCTGCAGCAGGCACCTCTGCTAATCACTTCCTTGCAATGGATTGTTTTGAAAGGGCTTTGTGACACGGACTCTCCTAGCTCAGACACACGGCCAAAACACTGGAAGACAGGGAAAGGTGGAGGGTATGCGACGAGGGGCGATCACTTCAAAGGCCTTTTCAAAGGCTTATTGTGTTTTTTGAGTCATTGGTTGCTCGGTCGCTAGGAAAGGGCCTTTGGGACCGTTGTGTCCTCCGGGCAATGCACACGAGTGTGTGGTGACTCGGTCGTTGAACATTCAAGATATTCGTCCCCTGAATCAATTGCATCCTCCGGTAGGCTTTTCGAGACGTCGCGTGCTGCCGCCACGACACGCGATTGTCTCTACCGACGGGGGACCTCAGTTGCAAAAAAGAAAAGAAAAAAAAATCAGGGTACGACTCGGTTTAGACAAAAAGAAAAGGGACGTGGATCCTAAGAGCAATATTGATTCTTCAAGCCATGCAGTGTCCTTTTTCATGCAAATGGTAGGCACTGCCAGCAATGATAATGCATGACAAAGAGAATAGTACTCGAGCACCACGCAATTCTTGTATTTTAGTGAGATTTTCTCACTCTCTCTCTCTCTCTCTCTCTCTCTCTCTCTCTCTCTCTCTCTCTCTCTCTCTATATATATATATATATATATATATATATATATATATATATATATATATATATATATATATATATATATATATATATATATATATATATATATATATATATATATATATATATATGTGTGTGTGTTTGTATGTGTGTGTGTGTGTGTGATTTTCCCACATAAAAGGAAGGACGAATACTAATGTGAAAGAAAGGTAAATAACCTGGAGGAATGAGTAAGAAAAAATGAAGCATAACCGTAGAAATGATATATAGAATAGTTTAGCTCCGAGACCCCAATAAAGATGAAACCACATTCAAAAATGTTTTCCGTGGCAAATGTTATTGAAGTATTAAGCGCAGTGCGTACTCAGCCGTGACTATAATATGTAAAACGCGGTTTTTATAAGCAGAGCAACAGACACCTTTCCTACGCCAAGACCGGTCTTGACAGGGCTCAAATGTTATGCATAGCATGATGTTTGGTTATAAAGTTTCCAAGTTCTTAAAAGGGAACGTGAGTCATTAACAGAATGTTTTATCTAACAGAGTTAGGACGCAAGGCTTAAAAGCAAGGATATTATCACACTCAGACATATTTTAGCTAAAAGATATCGAAACTCCGAAATTCGAAGACTGAAATTTACGAAGTATTGATCACTTTCAAAGCAGTGTCTGCAAAGTCTTCACTATCCTTTAGTAGTAAATGACATCCTGACTCTAGGTGCATTTCAGGACTCGGTTACCTCCGGTAAGAATGTTAAGTAAAGAGGAAATAAATTGGTGTTTAACTGGAAAAGATTACGAAAATTCACAAAAAAAAGGTAATTTTTGTTTTTCTGCAAATTGAAGTGCTCTCTCTAGAACTGCACCACCATAATCAGTGTCCACCAAGCATAACTTTACACGTTGATTGTAATTTGAAACACTACAGAATAAAAAACCTCATGCAAATATTCAGACTAATGTATACGATTTAGTTCAACAGAAAGCATAATTTGCTTTAGCTTTAACGGAAAAGAGAAAAAGATAAATAACTGCAATTATTCATATATGGAAGCAGGTATTATTGATGCGACTTACCCCCCATACAATTTACAACTCTAGGAAACCAGCTGAAAGACGCGGGTTATTAGCGATTAGCTGATTCACTGTGTCATTAACAAGGACGTAAGGGTTAATGACTCTTATCAAAATGGGCTCGCGCGTGTGTGTGTGTGTGTGTGTGTGTCATATGTAAACGTAGGTGGCAAAGCCAAACAAATTCAGATTAACAAATGTTGTCGCAGTGACAGCGGTTCCCGAGAGAACATGTGCAGATGATTTACCTGAGACACAGGTGTGGAGTTTATACCACCTACGTGTTTGGAGAAATGTACCTAAACCCAGATTCAGACGCTGCAGGTCAAACACCCGCATTTGCTGCATAACCCCGTCTTCTGCATGAGCTGATCATGTCGACGTCAGTTATTTTTTGTCATATGGGTGACATGCAAAACTGCCGCATTCCGGGAATCGGCCGAATTACGGAAACTTTGTGATGTACTGGTAGAGGGATGTAGGCGCACTGTTACGAAAAACAACACATCATAAAACTGTTTTATTTAAACGTAGAACTTGACAAACTGGATGGAAGTTAAAGTAATCTTGTACTCACTTTTAGTGAAAAACTTTTTAAAGTTCTGAATGGAAAGCTTTGACGCGTTTTCCATGCAGAATTTTAGCTGTTAGGAATTTCCAATAAAAAAAAAAGTTGAGTAATCAATGCGAATAATTATTAGCGAGCATAAATTATGCGATAACATACTTGGAAAGTATCGACCTGTATGAAACATCCAACTTCCTAAAACAAAGCAGAAAAATATTAGTACTAGTAAATTTACAACGGCCCATCAGATAATCAGTTAGGAGGAATTTAAGAACTTGAATGTCGATGTTCGGTTTAAAGGTAATAGTTTGAATATCTAGTTCTCAAAAGATAGTTCATTAAATATTCAGTCCTCAGACGATCAAATTACAGTTCTACAAAAATAACTGTAGTTTCATTCGCAGGAAATAATGTAGATATAGACTTGAAATGACGACAAAAATTAAGCATCATAACTATGTGATTGTTAGCCTCTTTCCAACACGATGCTGAGGAAAAAAAGTAACCTCGTCCTGACTACTGAAATGATAGGCTCCCCACTCCATAACCAGATGTATATGGTACATAATGTTGACTGTTTCTAGAGCTTTATTCAGATAAACAAACAAACAAAAAATATACAGTGGTTACGATGAGATCAACAACATTTATTTATATATGTGAACTGTTAACTGAACCTCTCCTGAAATGCTCTGACCAGGTCTTCATTGATATGAAGTTTTCATTCTAGAAAAGTTTTAATGACGGAAATGAAACTTGTGCTGAAATCTGTAAGGGGCGTGGGAATCACTGGTCAGGTATAATAATGGGGTGGGAGCAAGGGTGTGTTGTATCTGTAAGGTTGTTCAGTAATTTAAAGATGAAATGATGCAAGGAGCCAGAGAATGGACACTGTGTAGATTGGCTGATGTGGATTGATGACATGACACTCTTTGGGGATAGTAAGGAGAAACTGCAGAAGCTGGTTTGAAAAAGTTTGAAAGCATTTCAGGAAGTAGAAACTTGAGGGTAATTGTAAAAATTGTGTTATTTGGGTAAATGTAAACTTGAAAGATGAAGCAGTTAATGTTTATATTGATGGAGGAATAATGGAAGTAGTTTATTGATATAGGTATTTAGGAGGAAGAGTTGAATGAAACCAGAAATAAGTCACATGATAGGTGAAGCAAGGAAAGTAGTAGTGTTTATGCAAAACTTTGGTAAGAAATAAAAGGAATCCAAATTGGATTTATTGGATTTATATGAAAGGATTTTTGAGCCAACCCTCCTCAGGAAGTGAAGTGAGATAATTATATATATATATATATATATATATATATATATATATATATATATATATATATATATATATATATATAAATATATAATATTTGTGTGTGTGCGTGTGTTGCGCGTGAGCACTTTAACTAGATTTTACGTGTGCAATTTTTCTACGATAATATGTCCTTGATCTATTACATATCAGTAATTGCTATTGAGGAACTGAAAAACTTTTTCGAATGGGCGTAAATTCTGCTAATGAATAACCAGTCGCGTCTACTTGCGAATGAACAACAGTTCGGAAATTGCAAAACAGTGTGAAACTGTTTTATACCCATATAAAGCGGAATGCTTCAAACTCATTCGGAAGGGAGCAAATGGTTGATTGTGCTATGATTTTTTTTTTTTAATTTAAGAAAGAATAACCAGTTTTTAGTTTTCTGTAAAAGAAAACTATTGTACCGGCTTTGTGTGTCCGTCCACACTTTTTCTGTCCGCCCTCAGATTTACAAAAACTACTGAGGCTAGAGGGCTGCAAATTAGTATATTGATCATTCACCCTCCAATCATCAACCATACCAAATTGCAGCCCTCTAGTCTCAATTCTTAGTCACAACGTGCGTCTGGCAACGCTGTAGGACAGGCCACCACCGGGCCGTGGTTAAAGTTTCATGGGGCAAGGCTCATACAACATTATACCGAGACCACCGAAAAATAGATCTATTTTCAGTGGCTTTGATTATACGTTGTACAGAAAACTCGATTGCGCCGAAGAAACTTTGGCGCATTTTTTTACTTGTTTCATGATATAAAATTACCAAAGATATTTGAGTTGGTGCATCCCAGGATTTGAGCGAACAGGAATAATAATAATAATAATAATAATAATAATAATAATAATAATAATAATAATAATAATCGCATTACTTGCGGTAAGAGTAGATCGGTGACTACCACCAGAAACCACTGGCAGTTAGCGAAAAGCTGCAACGAGAGCTTGCAAACCACCCACCTTTGTGTAATTTTTAAGCTATGGTAGAATCGGAGGTGAAAGGAACAATTGGTCCATTGAATGATCTATCGATTTTATTGGGTACCAGATATTCCTTCAGATATCAATCAATAAGGAAATACAGCCGCCATGGGGGTTCTTGTTCAATCAGAATCAGGCTTGTCGTTTACGTTCGTCCAAAACCTCCCGCACTGAATGCAGGGTTTGAGCGCTAGTGAACGAAGGTTAGAGGAAGAAGCGTTGTGAGAAAAATGGCTTTTTTTCCTCCATAGAATGAACAAACCAAAGAAAAAACATACGATTGTGGTTGACATTGCATTAGAATTTGATGGGATTTTCAACTATAATCCCGATGATGCTCTGAGATTACTCTCATTTGACTTTCTCACGTCGAATTGGCATAAAGAAGTTTTTGACATTCGCGAGTCAATTTTCGGAACGTCAATACTATATGGTCTCTCTGTCCCACCTTTCCCCTCCCTCCCCTCTCTCTCTCTCTCTCTCTCTCTCTCTCTCTCTCTCTGAGTTTCACAAAAAAAGGATAAACTAAATCGCATCCTACTTCTTGAATATCGCACATGGCGTAAACTTGTACTCACAAATAGTCTTTGTGGGAACAGATAAAAATGGGGGTACCGTTGAATTTGTCTTTTTATGTTAATGAGTTACTCCGTTATCCAATTTTTCTTAGAATTATAAAACGGCAGTGACAGAACTCGGCACACTGAAATTAGATCTGTTATAAAACTTTGTAAACATTTGTATAATCTATTAATCATAAGCACTTTGTTGGACACCACCAAAAAGTTCCGTCATGGTTCTTTCGGAAGCACAGAGGATAGAATAGAAACCCAGCGTCTAAAAACGTTACGGAATTCACAACTGATCTCAAGCATCCATGCGAAATCAGAACAAGGTCTAAAGGCCTATATTTTGTGGTTGTTCGAGAAGCAGCAGATAATTATCTAAGATTCATGAAAAAAAAAAGAAATGTGTTGAAAGTAATTTCTTGCTTAACAATATGAGATAATAGTCTACACTCATCTCATTCAGAAAGAAATGAAAATAGATCCGAACTTTGAGAATGAAACTATATCTTTATTAAAGCCAAATAAATGTCGAACAAAACTGGAGCAACATGCAAATCGAAACATCACTCACTTGATAAAAGCATACTTTGCAACGAGATAATTTCCAGACGTGCTTTCCTTGTGGACCCACAACAGGAATAGAAACGGTGAAGTGTGTACATTTCTAAATGCAGGATAATTAGATAATTCTGAAATCAGTTTAATTAACGCTGAAGCATTCTTGGTCTCTTGTGCCTTACTCCCGTAATAACTTTAAGATCGGGATTTAATTATCAAGCTTCAGACGAAAGTCAGAGGCCCAGTTTCAACATAGCTGAGAAATATCTTCCTTGATATCAAAGGAATTGAATGCGAAATACGTCTCTGCCTTTAAGTTATTGAAGGAACGAGAAAAAAAGTAATCTTGGAGTTGTCATCCAAAGAAATGTATTTTTGGCAAGAAAACACACTCACAAGAGAGAGAGAGAGAGAGAGAGAGAGAGAGAGAGAGAGAGAGTTTTAGTGACATCTGTACACTTGTTCCAAAATAATATTTTGAATATCCAGGGAACAAAAACACCTGATGGTTGGTAAAACAGAAATATGATTGTCTGGAGTGGAATTAAGATCGAGAGCGTCGTTTGGCAGCTGTTTTCGAAATCTTTGACGGCACGGTTTAATGAACGCGAGACAAGAAGGCATTTGTTATTACAGATGTTCACGAAGAGTAGAACGATCAGAAAATGAATCCGTTTAAGGTAAAAGGACATTTGCTTCTGTGCGTATTGTCGACATGTGATAAATAAAAACAATTTAGTTCACTGTTTTAAAGATTGAACGTAGCTCAGTCCTTGAAAAGCACGAAGAGGGATTGAAAGCAGGGAGCGACCCTAACGACTGGGACACCACATATGGCTTATTGAGTAATCTCTTAGCAAAACATTTTGTCATATGCGCCACTTATGGTATTCATAGAAGTATTAATGCAGAGACACACACACACACTGGCGTACCCAGTTTTTCTAATCGTTATCTCAAACCTTCTTACATCTCATATAGCAAAATATTTGTCAATATCTCGTAAAACTTTAATGTTTGTATTCTGTTATGTCACTAAGATAGAACCATATTAATAGGCTACATCATGTCATTTTTATATAGCACTATTGTCTAAAAAATTTTATTACTTAAATCAATTCTGTAGTAGCAGTTGTTGTCTTGAACAAACCTCAATAATTATATATTAAATAAAAACACTTAAGTTCTGGACATATGCATAAAGAGGGGGAGGATTGTTAAGGAAACTGGAATTATACGTGCTTAAGTGTCAGGCAGATTAATCTCAAATCTCTGCGGTAATACTTTTCAAGGTTCATAAATGATCTAGCTATCAACATGTAAATACAACAGCGAGTTAAATGCCACATTTTTCCTGTTTTCTCATTTTTTAGATGCAATGAATTACATGTACTGTATGTGAGGGCATGTAAACACACACACACACACACACACACACACACACACACACATATATATATATATATATATATATATATATATATATATATATATATTATATATATATATATATATATTATATATATATATATATATATATATGTGTGTGTGTATATGTGTGTGTGTGTGTGTGTGTGTGTGTGTATAATGTATATACATACATGTATACATACTAATATATATACAAATATGTGTATATATATACATATATGCATACACACATGTATATATATGTGTGTGTGTGTATTCAAAGCACAAAGGATAGCATCCCCGTCCATCCAGAGAACTTCTCGAGAATTCGGAACTCGGCCTCACTCTGCACATTGTGCTATATTTACCCTTAAATAACTTCCTTTAAATTTTAATAGAATTCTCTTGCCTACCAGTTTGTATATGAATATTAAAATACTTTTTAATCATCTAGGAAAAAAATCGAAGACAAGGGTAATAGCCCATCGTGAACAATTTTTCTCTTTTGAAAGACCCTATTGATATGATATAATTTATGATTCCTATAACCTTTCAAAATCACTCTGAAAAATGTAACGTAGGGACCCAGTGGTAAGTTTGTATTCAGATCCGTGATCAGCGGCCAAAAATACTGTGGTATACCCAATTTAAAAGAAGTTGAAAAAAATCGCTTTCTGTATTCAGTTTCTTCTAGGAAAGAATGCATTCTTGCTCTTATTAATTCAGTTGGTTTCCGCGTCTTATGTGTCATCCTACGCCTTTCATCCTTAAGGATAAAGTCGAAGGTAAAATGGAGAGTTTTTTTTTTGTACTTTATTCAAATCAAGATATCTCAGTCAACAATAGGGTCTAATTTCTAAAAGTTCCTCCTGAAAAACTTTATGATGCCTTTCTTCGGGTATTATTATTATTATTATTATTATTATTATTATTATTATTATTATTATTATTATTATTATTATTATTATTATTATTATTATTATTATTATGAGTACTCATTCTTGAGGAAAAGCTAATACTCTGTGAACTTTAAAAGCAGAAAACAGAACATTATGTTTATATCCTTTGATAAATTGTGAATTGTTAGGTTTTGTTGGCAGTAAGACATATAAATTTTCAAAGACGACTGGTTTAATCAGACTTCAGCAACCTGGAAACTCACTGATACTCTCTTCCATCGATATGAGACATTTTAGTTCAATTCATTAGTGGGTAAACAAGTTGTTTAAAAACTCATCATAATTCCAGTTCACTTTCTTTATAAAATACAGCTTTACCTGGCATCAGTCTATAAAACTTTTCACTTTTGGTTCAGGTAACTCAGAACATCCGAAACATAAGTAATCATAAACTCAAGTACACGAAGTTTAGTTTGTTTTAAAAAGAATTATGTGCTTCTAAACAATGACCTGGTTGCAGCGTATTGCACAGTAACAAAGAAAAGTGAAATATGCGGACTTAATTTAAGATTAAATTTCGAAAATATTCCACCAGAATTTTCACACTTGCTCTACATTAAAGCCTGATGTGAAGATTTGAAAAACATGCAAAGGTATCTGATTCCGTAATATCCTTCAGCCCTTCACAGTAGGGTACATGTTACCCCAGTCATCTCTTGCTGTAACCCTTGCCCTATTTTAATCTCACTTCATTTACGTCTGCAGTTACTTTGCTCTTTTCCTTGATTACTTGAATACTTACAGGTATGTCTTTTAGTCAAATAGATAAGGTGTTACAACTGAGTACATCCATGCGCCTCTCGCACCTTGGAACAACATGCACCCATTTTATGTATCACTTGCACTCCGTCAAGTTATGCATAGGAACGCTGGATGATGATTAAAAGAGATTTATCGCCTTTTCTTTCTTTCCACGTCAAATAACTTTACTCAACAACTTTTGAATAAGCACTTACTATACAGTCAACCTTATCAATACCTTTTAATGATATCGTAAACTTCGTTTAAAGATAATGAAGTCACATTAACCCTGGTGACCTCTATAGCGTCTTTTAAGTAGACATTACCGAAAGGCCACTGACTCTCATCACTTTAATTCAGACATTCATACGCTGGGCTCCTTGCTAACCTAATTTAAATGCTGCATACTGCGCGTTCATCGAGTTTTATTTAAGGTGTCTGAGGCTAGTTTTGACTGCGAGTAAAGCGAATCTGCGTAAGGTTGGTCTTTGTTATTAAATAAGATTAAAAACCGCTTGTTACTGTTTTGCCTATTTCACAGTATACACATTGCATGCCACATGCATTCCTCCGATTTTTTTTTTTTTTTTTTTTTTTTTACTTTGAGCTACACGTATGTACTATGATCTTGTATTAGGGCAAATGTTTGACACAAGGTCCAGAGAATTATTCATTTATAGGGGGGGAGAGGGAGAATGGTCAAACGAATGTAAATAATTTAGTTTCAGGTTCAATGTAGAAGGCAAGGATTATCCTTTGAAGGATCCAAGAGATAATTTAAACGACATCGGAAACAGCAGAACAATGGACTAGGGACGTGAGAAAAAGAAACGTTCGCTGGACTCACGATCGTATATTATACTTCTTTTCATTCTGTCTTGCTCAATAGCTGCAAATCTAATTATGAAAATGTCTTGTTACAAGTTATGATGATATTCTTTCGTAGTTTCTATTGATCTTTATAGTTCAAATACCCAAAGAGATTTAATTTGGATGTCTTGGTGAGTAGGCCCAAACAGCAAATGCTATTACTTCCGGGGGTAAAGAGTAAAAAGGAATAAAGACTGTCCCTTCTAGCCGAGTACATTGGGCAGCGTGGGAGGAAACACCTAAAACGACTAGAAGATTTGGAAATAGTATAAAATATTGATAGAGGGAAACTATATATATATATATATATATATATATATATATATATATATATATATATATATATATATATATATATATATATATATATTTCACTCGAGGAATTTTCGAGAAGTATTTTAAAATCAATCCGTTTTTATAGTTTTCATCCCCGTAGAGAGGTAGTGCCGCCAGTTAATACTTAAGGTTCTTTGCAGCGCCCCTTCGGCTCCTAGCTGCAACCCCTTTCATTCCTTTTACTGTACTTCCATTCATATTCTTTCTTCCATCTTACTTCCCACTCACTCCTAACAATTGATTCACAGTGCAACTTTGAGGTTTTCCTCCTGTTACACCTTTAAAGCCTTTTACTCTCAGTTTCCGTTTCAGCGCTGAATGACATCGTATGTCCCACCTCTTGGTCTAAACTCTATATTCTATTCTGTTCTATAGTTTTCAAGAACGGCAATGTAATTTTGATGCACTGTTCTTTGAGTTACTGAAGTTGTTCAGGGTCAAATTCAGGCTGAAAGGTCGCAGGTGGAGTCGCCTTTTCAGCCCTCCTTAGAGATTGCAAATACCTGCACGATAGTAGTTTTAATGGACCATTGGGAAAAGAGCTTTCATAATGTATAATACAGGAAAAGTTGCGATATATTCGTTGAAATCGGATACACGAGACGAAGGAGAATGCAAAAATATTATGCCTCAGACTGTGCTGGAAGATCCTTGTGATCTATCTACCTATCTATCTGTCTATCATATATCTATCTATCTAGCTATATATATATATATATATATATATATAGAGAGAGAGAGAGAGAGAGAGAGAGAGAGAGAGAGAGAGCGCATTGCGCGTTGAGTCGGGTGGGGGTGTGGTATAAACTTGAAGCGCTGTGGGAGATCATGAACGAAGGCACCGTTTCAGATTTAGACAGAGAAGTACTACAAATAGATTACGAGTAAACTTGTTACTCTCTGTTACTCTGATTATGCGCTTACCATGAAAAACAAGAAACTTATCATTTATAGAGGAACAATCAGTCGGACTCATTGTAGCGTAAATTCGTTGAGTTGAGCTTAGAAGTCAAGCTCAGGTGGTCTGTGTGAGAGCACAGAGAACTTAAAATGAGGTGTGAAGGAGATCTTGCTCTCCAGCGGTAATGGCCATAAGCGGTGGCCTACCCTCAAGTCATCACTCTTTAGAGTTCATTCAGGCATGCCTTCCTTGCAGAAACTAATGGAACTGCTTACCCTGAGGCTTAGGGTAATAAAGCATAGGCAGAACGTTTATAGTCCGTGGTGTTGCCTTAGTTATGTTTTCCAGAGCCTGAGCTGTGTTCAATGGCTTTCAGCTGAGAGAAGTCAAAACGTTGTCTATGGGTCTTGACAGTTATGGTGGCATGAACCCTAACGGGATCTTTCCCGTCTCTTTTCAAAAGACTGCTTATTTCATCGCTCCTAAAACTACTACTGTTTTCAGAAGATTAGTTGTACTGGCAAGCAGTAGCGTAGCCAAGGCTGGGGGGGGCCACAAGGGCCACGTGCCCCCCCCCATCATATGGCCTGTGTTTCTAAATGACAGATATAGAAAAAAAGTATAAGAAAGCATTACAAACTCTTGATGAACATCAGAGAACTCATTGTCATAATTTTTCAGTTTCTCGAGCGGAAGCACTAGTATGTGTCGACACAAAGCAGGTAGAATCAGTACATGTACAGTTAGATGAACAGAAGAAAAAGGAACTGAAAGACAGCAGGCGTAAGTTCGCTCCCATAGTAAAAGCTATTATATCATGTGGTCAACAAAATATTAGTTTGAGAGGTCACAGGGACTGGGGTCGGGTCCAGATTGGAGAATCAAACAGGGCAAAGGGAAATTTCCGTGCTCTGCTTCGATATAGACAAGATGCTGGGGATAATGACCTTACAGAATATTTGGAAAATTCTCCTTCAAATCGCTTGATGACGAATGCACAAATTAAAAATTAGTTGATTAATAGTTGTGGTAATGTTATTAAAGTTTTTATTACTGATGCTGCTGTCCGTAAAAGCAGGCATTTTTTCTCTTCTTGCTGATGAAACCACTGATGTGTCAACAAAAGAACAACTTGCTTTGGGTGTAAGATACGTTGATGTCAACAAAGACGAGGTCCCAGAAGACTGTATTGGATTCATTACTGTCGAAAAGACAACTGGTAAAGGAATTGCTGAGGCTCTTGTGAAAAAGGGAAAATCTTCAGTTATGTATAAGTGACCTCAGAGGCCAAGGTTATGATGGAGGTTCAAATATGAATGGGTCATATCGAGGTGTACAGGCAGAGATCTGTGCCAAACAGCCTTTAGAATTGTACACACACTGTGCAAGTCATAGGCCGAATCTTGCTCTTGGAAAGGCATGTTCAGTCAAAGCATAAGAAATATCATGGGGACAGTGGAAAACATCATTTCTTTTTCCAGTGGAAGAACTGAACACAGAGCAATAAGAAAAGGTTGAAACCACTGTGTCAGACTCGATGGGTTGAACGATATGACTGGTATGGTATTTTATGATCTTCCAGCTATTGTAGGTGCTCTTAATGAAGTGAAAGAATCAACTTCAGATGTAAAGATAGGATCACTTGCAGGTTGTTACTTGAATGCAATATGCAACTTTCAGTTTGTTTTTGCACTATCTGCATGTGTGGCTGCATTTGGCATTACAAGACCACTTTCTCTCCAGCTTCAGAGTCCATCAGTGGGCATTGTAAAAGCATCGGAGTTGGTAGATATATGTACCCAGTCACCTACTACTCGCAGAGACAATCACTTCAGTTCTGTATTTAAGTTTGCCGAGGAAATGGCTACTATACTCTAGATCTTGCGGCGGAAGTGCCACGCATATCAAGTAAGCAGCAACATAGAGGGAATGTCAAAACTTCATTGCCATATGACCACTACAGAGTCAATGTCTTTTATCCTTTTGTTGACTATGTTCCATCAGAAATGAGAACAAGGTTTCCAAAGGATCATCCTATTCTCCAACTTCATCAGTCAATTCCAGTTCAGCGTCCGAGAACTGCAGGTGCAAGTTGGAAAGCCGTCGGAAGCAAATGTATCCCTCCAATGTCAGCTACAAAACAAAGAAATGAAGCTCAGTCAGCAAGATAATTTACTGCAGGCGAAAGACCGCCGGCTGGAGTAGGTGGCGAGGCTGGCCAGCAGCATGGACGAGAAGAATCTTCTTTTGGAGGGTGAGTTTCGAAATCTGAGACGAAGGAACGCTTGGAAAAAACAACGAAAGACTACAGAAAAATCTTGCAGTTCTTACGAGCTGGCATGAGTTAGTAGGAGCCTTCCTCATATGGATGGAAAGGAAATTAGTGAATCTCTGATAATAGGGTAGGAAGACTCGCTCAAATTTTCCAGAGGAACAATGATGTTATTTACACAAAGGAATCCATTCACTGCTTGTGTTTAGTTTCATATGTAATCATTCATATTATATTGATAATATTTTTTTGTTGTAAATTTAAAGAAAAGGATGTACTAAAATGTAAAAACAACTTCCCTCCGTTTCTTCATTTGACCATGATATATATATATATATATATATATATGTGTGTGTGTATTTATATGTGTATATATATGTATGCATTATATATGTATATGTATATATATATATATATATATATATATATATATATATATATATATATATATATATATATATATATATATGATTATATATAATCATGTTAATCCTACAAAAATAGTTTACTTTATGACAAATGTATCTTGCCATCATAAAACATAATTATGTATCATTAATGAAATTTTACATATGAAAATGCATACATATGAACCCTGTCAAATATATATATACTGATTTGGGAAATATATTTTCCGATAAGTACTGTAGGCCAGTATTTTTTTTAAATCGCCATCATAAAACAGATTATGTATCAAAATGAATCAGGAAAATGCAGAACCCTATCAAACATCATTTGGTCGTTTTTTCTAAGCATCTGGTTTATTTTTTTTTAAACTACCAACAGATTTGCATTGAGAATTTTATCCCATGTCGTTTTCTGGCATCAAGAATGTGGAACAGTTACCTGGTGCAGTTTTGGAATCTTCTGATCTCCAAATATTTAAGCAAGGACCAAATTCAGTCTTGCTCTCTGCAGATTACTGAATTTCAGGTGTGACGGTTTTATTTTCTGTGTCCTCATAGTTATTTATTTATTTATTAACTTTTCCTACAACTTGCGTCTATTTGCAGTTTGATTTCCCCTGTTTGTGCAGGGGTGGTTTGTAGCCAAAAAATCCAACGATTTTGATTATCTCAAAAATATTTCTCAACTTCTATTTTGTTTAGCTTTAAGAACTGAAACATCATTTTGATCTACTAGAAAACTGGAGTGCCGGACTTGATAAACGACTCTGGCATTTGACAACTCCTCTGTTCGTTCTGGTGTTGGAAGGACAAAATTTCTCCTTTT
This sequence comes from Macrobrachium rosenbergii, assembly GCF_040412425.1. Taxonomy (NCBI): domain Eukaryota; kingdom Metazoa; phylum Arthropoda; class Malacostraca; order Decapoda; family Palaemonidae; genus Macrobrachium; species Macrobrachium rosenbergii. The sequence goes on along the minus strand of NC_089760.1, from coordinate 21,241,056 downwards.
CATATTCACATATTCTCTTTTTTATCCTCTCTCTCTCTCTCTCTCTCTCTCTCTCTCTCTCTCTCTCTCTCTCTCTCTCAATTTCTTGTTTTCAACATTAGGTAAAAAAAAGCATGTAACCTGTTTTCAACATTAGGTAAAAAACCATGTAGCCTGTTTTCAACATTAGGTAAAAAAAAAAAAACTGTAACCTGTTTTCAACATTAGGTAAACAAAAAAAACATGTAACCTGTTTTCAACATTAGGTAAAAACAAAAAATGTAACCTGTTTTCAACATTAGGTAAAAAAAAAAATGTAACACCATAGAATCCCCATTACTGCCCATGGATAACTCACGACCACCAAGTCATTCTCATACCATTCAGACCGATAAATCAAATTTGAATTGACATCATGATCTAAAAAGTAGTGAACCTACCGCTGTCAGTAAAAGGGATATTCTACTTTGTCTGAGGTTCATTCTCGTGAATGGACCACTAATCACCATAAATAATCGAATCACGGACTTTGACTCTACGCAACACACTCAACATTCGTGAGGTTCTGCCTCTGTATCAAACTGAGAGTTTTAACCCTATGTGGGTATCTGGATTAATATTTTTCTGGGCTAGAGTGGGTGAGAGGGGATATTCTTCAAGTGCTGAAAATGTGAGCCCTCAAAATTTCTAGGGAGCGAGGGGCGGCCTATTAGGCTTTCAAAGAAAAGCCCTGGGGTTCTTGAAGGAGGGCACGATTCTCCATTATGTTTAAAGAAAACATTTGTTACGGCAGCTTCTATGATAGTTTCCATGATAAAAACCTTGTTTTCAGGGCTTTTAAAATTTAGTGAAGGGTAAAAAGAAATGTCTGTTCCGGGTTATAGAAACCGTTTTCATCTAGATGCATTTTAGCTTAATACTTTAGCTTTTCATTACTGCTTATCTTGGTGACGACACTGTTCAGTTTGGAATGGCCGTTTCTTTGAAATTCTGTTAGTCTTCATATTTAGTTCTAAAAAGGAAATTCCATCATGAGAATGGTCTTTAAAAATAAGCTTTATTTAGAAAATAACCCAGTTTTAACCTGAAAGCACAAAGATTTGATACTTTATCACATTTTCTAGGCTATAGTAAGTTTTTCTGCGCCTTATGGAAGAGAAGTAAAAAGCATAGTGTAATATTCATTGATATGTCATTCAAAATTACCAAAAACCTATCCTATTATCATGAAATTTACCACAGCAATGCAAGCTAACCATGATTAACAGTTGAAATTTTCAACATACTTTATAATTTTTCATAATGACTTAATATCTTACTGACATCTTTGCCCTCTTAACAGGTGTTCTTCCATTATTGTAACAAAACATTTTTTCTGCATTTGGTACCGTATCGATGGTATTTTTGAAATTGCCACTCTGTCAGTAAGCTATTAATTCCCAGTTCATTTTGCATTCATCATGTTATTTTCTTCTTTTTCTGACACTGAACCCTCATTTCTTCATTCATCTTTGATCATCGACTTCACGAAATCGCCGAAGCTCTTAACTCCCTCTCCGTTGAGCTCCTCGTAACCATCCATGGCTTGCTTGCACTTTGCAATCCAAGAGTTGATGTTTACGTAGTGTTCGACAATGAACCCGGCTGCCTGGTAGCTGGAGACATTCGCAACCAAGACGAGATCGGCCACTGTCACGTGGTCTGTCCCGGCAGCAAATTTGACGCCCTTCAGGAAGCCATCTAACCACTCCAGAGCTTCGTGCAATTTGTCCACATGCTCTTGGCAAGGCTTTTTGGCCTTGCCTGACTTGATGGGTTGCTGTAAAAACAAAGATTCTTATACAGTCGAAAATTTCACTAGGTCACCAGGATTACTTTATTATAAGTCAGATTTTTCCTATATAAATTATAACATGAACAACGATCAAACGGAAATTTCATATAAACCAAGCACATAAAAAATGAATTAATTTCTTGCTCTTTCATAATATCTGTATAAAGTGCCTTTATACAAAATAAATCTTATAAAGTTAACGTCTTTGCATAAAAAAGTACTATGATGCATAATAAGCAAAAGTAACCAAACAAAAACAACAAAATTAAAGTTAACGTCTTTGCATAAAAAAGTACTATGACATGTTATTTATGTGCAGACTTTGATCACTAAATTCTCATTTGCCTGTTAGAGGAACTTCAAGCTATAATAAGCAGCTGTCACTGAGGTTCACGACCCCTGTCCTAAAAGGCAGGCCATTGTTAGGAAATTAGGAGACTGACTGTTTCGGCCAGGTTAGCCTGACTTTAAAAATGCCAAGAGGCAATTAATCAACTTGTGATTTTCAGCTACTTTCCTCCGTTCATTGTTCACAGCAGCATCATAGAAGTTTATTCAAACTGCACAACATTATGTGGTCAATCAGTTTTCCATAGCGTGGTCAAAATCTAATTTTCAGTTTCGTTGATAGTTCTTATATCTTTTTAGTCCTCAGTTCATACATGAAAAACTATGCTGACCCCTGAAGTGAAATAATACATAGGTGAACCCACATTATATAATACCTACCGACTATACAATTCAGTCTGAACTAAGAGCTCATACGGTCAAGCTGGTCCCAATCCCCAATAAAGGATGACGCAGAACGTAGGCCTACCTGCCTTATGAAGTACCAGGCATTACTGAAACTTGAGAATCACCCTGAATTGCCCGCTCCAATACTGACAAAAGCCAATCTGATTATAGTGAAGTCACAACCATATCATGTACTTACGATGAGTTGTGCCCATCGAGCGGCGAGAGTGCCAATGTCAAAATGCAGGATGGCGTCGACCTTCGCTCTGGCCTTGGGATCCTTTGGGTAAAGTGAGTCGTCTTTGCCGTACTTGTTGACCAAGTAGGTGCAGATTACACGGCTACCGTGAAATGAAAAGTAAATCAGAGACTTTCTTTTTTACACACAGGATTAGAAAGGCACAGTGTCTGCTTTAATATTATAAGACCAGTACAGATGGAATGTTGGTGCACTATATTAGCTAAAATATCTGTTATTTTGTAGATAATATACTTCATTCTCATATAATCCTTGAGCACCTGTTTCCCCATCAACGCCTGTCATGCCAACCTCTGTGGCAAGAGATAATGCTGAAAACTCTAATTCACATTTTTATTTTTAAGGAAAAGTTGAGAGAATTCAGTGAGTGCATATGACCATACACAGATAACAGAAATGGTCATCGCTGTGAGTTTCTTTTACACGTGAGGAAATGCGTATATAAGATTACATATACTTAATAATAATAATAATAATAATAATAATAATAATAATAATAATAATAATAATAATACATCAAAAAGGTGTAAATAATGTTGTCAAATGCTGTAAGTTCTAATGTCCTTACGGTATTTACTATAGTAAGAACTTTCCAAAGCAAGGCATAGGTCACCTTTCCCATAAAGTGAGGTCTCCGTCGACCAGCGTAGGCACCGTGTGTTGAGGGTTGACGGCAACGAATTCTGGCTTGAGCTGTTCTTTATTGAACAGGTCGATCTTCTTCAGGTTGAGATCGACCCCAACTGCTCGGGCTGTGAGGAGGACCGACCGGCAGTAAGGAGATACTGGGTGATAGTAGAGATCGAGAGGCATCGTGGACTTCTTTGTAATCTGCGAACGAAAAATAGATGAATGCCAGAATGTTACTCATGGATGCACAAGTAAATATAGTCATTTATTTATGCAGAATTTGGTACGATACATAAACATCTGAGGTGCCAGGCGACGGCACATAGCATTTAGTCAAGTTATATTATTTTCACGAGTAAAAAAAAAAAAAAACGAATCAGTGATTTATTGACTTCAGTTCCGCAGATGTGGGGGTGATTTACACATTTGCAGTGGGGTTCTGACCTAAAATTTCATGGTTTCCGCTCAAAAGGCGACTATAAAGGATGGCATTATGCTCAAAAGTAATTCCACAAGGAATAAAACTGCTATAAATTTCACCTAATTTTGCTTTGTCATTTGATATGCATGAATTAGTTACATGTCATTTACAGAGTCACTGTTTATAAATACACTATTCATAATGTGAGCATCTTGTAGCCCAGGTTATTAGATATTGGATTGTTTCAAGAGAAGTAGAAAATCATTAATTTTCTGACATAAAAGACAACTGTTCACAAGGAATCCAGTGGCAGTTTATTCAGCCTTATGTGCTTTTATTCAGAACAATTCTGGACCATTTATAACTGCTTTCCAGTTTAGACAGTGCCGGACACACTGTTTGTATACTGTAAGCAGCAATAAGGGCTTTTTCCCCAAAACTCTGGTAGTTTATTGATGACCTTGGGACGAAATCCAGTCTGTAAGTAGATTAGGTCAGAGGGAAAGCCTCTGACTATACTAGATCCCTAACAGGAAAAATGGGGTGGGTTGACTCATGTTTCAAGAAATTAATGCGCCATGATAAGGGAGGGCAAAATATGATTACAGCCCGATTTCATTCAAAGCTGAATGTGGAATTATCCTGAAACATGATTCTGCAATCATTTGTTATGATTTTGCGAAACCATGTCAGAAATACCAAGAGTGTAATCTAACTGTGGTCATTAATAACTAGCGTTTGGCACGAAAATCTGTAAGTCTCTAAGAAACTTGGGGTAGATCTTGCATAGAAATGATAGTATAGGCGCCAGAAGTACTAACATACTTAAAGTCTCAGAAGAGAGAGAGAGAGAGAGAGAGAAACTGCCGAAATTTAAACCCACGTATTGACACCAGGAGTAGTGTTCTTCCTTGAACTAATAAAAGAAAACCGACAAATTCTCAGTGAAATAGATTCAACGGCATAAAAATGTGAACTGTCTCGTGTGTCTGTCGCAAGTATCAATATGACAGCAATGATTTACCGGAGCATGACAACTCACGTATCGAAGTCTCAATTATTTCCGGTCACGCGCCACGTCGTGCGATGAGTTTACTTCTTCATTACGCTATTACCTTTTAAGGTAAGTTATACTTTTTCATTCAGGTTTGATAATATGGCTCCACATCACAATGATACTAAATATTCCTGATAAGCAAGTCTGCAGCTGTTATTATTCTCTCTCTCTCTCTCTATGTATGTATGTATGTATGTATAATTAGCAAAGTTAAAGCTGAATGCACATTTCCTTAACTGGCAAAGGGTACAACATTTGCGAGTGTGCTCTCAGAACGAGCCAAACCCAAAGCCTCTTAATTATAGGTTCCTTTCAAGAATATATTTTCGTTTTCTGCGCAGACTCAGACCACTTCACCAGACACTGGCCCTTCAGAATTCCCTCATAGCTTCAATGAAAACCTCCTCAGCTGACATTTCTTTCAACAACCTCGTCCACAGTCAGCATGCACACTTTACCTCTTTTAGGAGACTACGAATCTTGGTATATAATATATGATCTGGTATCCTTACAGTACCGTATCTGCGTATGAGATCATATAAGAATGCTGGTGAAGTATATCTTCAATGGGAATACTAATCCTAGCAAATGTCCATAAGCACTGCAATCATGGGAGCGTTCTCACAGTAATTAAAGCCAGCTAAAAGGAATGATGATAATTCTCGTCGGAAATCTGCTAATGTGTACCGCAAGCAATTGAGGGACAGGAAGCAAAAATAACCGCAGGGGTGGCGGGGCGGAGAACGGGCAACGACCCGCATCTCAAACGACCGGAAGGATTGCACGTATGCCAAGCGTCCGTCGCTATTCATAACAGGCTTTGCATCACTGATTGCAAGGTGGATATTAAAATGCAAACAGTCACTGACGACTAGAAAAGGCGAAAAAAAGGTTGAAGAATTTATTATTCTCAAAACAGTCACATTAAAATTATAGGTTACTTTCAAGTCCTCGAGGTTTATGGGGTATTTATCGGGTCTTGATAGCAATTGTCCATAAGCACTGCTTAGATCACATTAATACTCTTTATCTCATTACTTCTTTATTTTCTAGTCATTAACTGATCTGATTAATGTACATGATACATAAGAATACTCGCAAAATTATATTGTGTATTTAACGACGGCAAGGAAGAACTACCAACTCTGGACGAGCAAACAGTTTAGCGCCACGAAAGCGCAGAAATTACATGAACGTGCGAGTTTGCTGCTGTGAATGCTAGGCAACATGACTTGGATCGGCCTCAACCAGTGTCGATCGGAGTTCTAAACGATGTGTCAGGTTTAGTGATAACGCTCAGTACACAGCGATTTTAGTCTGTACTTGAATTAATCATACTCACGTCCACAAGAAATGAACATTGTACCTGTACTCAAAATACTGAGATAAGCACGAAAAAAACTGGAACTAATCTGCTTTTTCTCTGAACCAACTGTTCAAATCGATGGTAACACTACTGTGCCGAAATTAACCATATAAACCTTTCAATCTCAAACTTAGGTTTAAGCTTAAATGGAGATGAAACGCTTCAAATTAAGCTCTACTGCATTTTAAACATAACTCGATAAGCATTTAAAAATATAATAGGCACCAAACGCTCGAATCATTAAGTCTTTCACCATTGAAATAAAAAATAAAGGCTCACTTAAACGGCAATAACTTCTTACCTTTCCAGGTTCTGTTTAGGCCTACACTGCTACATGCCTCGAGCGTTCTACAAAAGGTACGTTGACGATACCTTTGCTCTTTTTAAATCAAAGTATGACGCTGAGAGGTTTCTTGATTTTATTAATAGGGCACACCCAAATATAAAATTTACTATGAAAGGATAATAAAGTGTCAAAGTCTTGATAAACTTTTTACAGAAGAAAATTAGGGTTCAAATTTTTATAGTAATTGTTTTTATGGCTTTAAATTAAACTCTTTATTTACATTACTTCATCGTGCCTTCTCATTAACATCTAGTTGGGAGTTTTTTCACGAGGAAATCAGCTTTTACATCAATATTTTACAAGTAATTATTTTCCCACCACACTTTATCACAGGTATGTTTTTAAACTTCTTAACAACGTTTTTATTCCAAAAGTCTCCGTGCCTAATGTGCCTAAACTTCCGTTTTATGCAAATGTACCTTTGATCCATGACCAAACTTTCTATGATATACTTAGAAAACTCATATCTAATTATATACCAGCTATTAAATTTAATATCGTCCCGACAAATCCACTTACCTTGGGTAGTTCGTTTAAATTTAAAGATAAACTTGACCCTTTGATGATCTCATGTGTTGTGTACAAGTTCAATTGCCCTAGATGTAATCTAGGGACCTACGTGGGATCCACACAGAGATTACTAAGGGTCAGAATTGATTCCCATAAGGGCGTTAGCTATCGAACTGGTAGCAAACTTGCTAGTCCTGAATTTTCCAACACCAGGCAACACGCCAATAAATGCAAACATAACATACAATACAAAGATTTTGAAATATTGGGACGGGCACCGAATGGCAAACTACTGACAATCCAGGAGTCCTTGTTTATTAAACAACTTGTTCCCCAATTGAACACACGTGAGCTGTTGCCTTTCGTCTCTGGTTTGTTCCTTCTGACTTTCGTCCTTCCTTCCTCTCTTGATGGTTGGTCCAGCTACAACTAGTTTTTAATTTTGCTGTATATAATGTATTATGTCCTGTATTTGTATTTTAGCGTTTTTAATGTTGATTTTATTGTTTTTTTTTATCTTTATAGCTTGAAAATGAAACCTTTGTGTTTTGAAACGTTGCAATAAATGTATTATATGGACCACCTGAGATGTACTTCCTCCTTCAACCGTCTTTATATATATATATATATATATATATATATATATATATATATATATATATATATATATATTAGTACACACACATACACACAAGGTCGACGTGCTGCTTAGGAATACTCATGGACATGAAGTGACTGATGATGAGCAGGTTTTGCATGCATAGACTTGACTTATATCTGCCCAAATATTAACGTAATAGTGACAGTCGCATAATAGTATATTGGTATCTTAACTGTTTGGGAATATTTGTAAATCTAATCTTTGTTTAAAGTTAAAAAAAAAAAAGCGAGAGGATATTCAGTCTAGATGGACGGTTTGAGGGTATCCTGCGAGACAAACATGGGAGTCCTTGGAAACATTAGCTGAATTCCATGTCGTTAGAAAACGTAACTTTTTTTTAAAGCCTTGACCAAATAGACGACACACTTCCCACCTTGTTTACATTCATAAGTACACGTACACACACGCCCTCAAACGTACACTTCACACACACACAATATATATATATATATATATATATATATATATATATATATATATATATATATATATATATATATATATATATATATATATATATAGTGTATGTGTGCGTTTGAGGGGTGTGTGTGTGTGTATGTGTCGTTGTAAACAAAGCGAGAAGTGTGTCGTCTGTTGGTCAAGGCTTTAAAAAGGTTACGTTTTCTAACTACATGAAATTCAGCTATATATTCTACACAGAGATGAGACGGAGTAAGATGGGCGTGGGTACTACTTGCGTTGGTAGATTTATCAAGCACGCAAGGCGACGACAATGCAAAGAACAACCGGCTTTTTAATGCCATATAGATTTATATAAGTAGCTTTAAATTTCGTCGTTTTACATATACTTTCACTTCTAGTTTCGAGATTGGCTCATTTTTCCAGTTCCCGTTAAAAAGAAATGTGCAAACATTCTCCGTTTTAAACCCGAGCGATGTTGCCCCAGCTTGTCATATTTTCTTCAAGGGTACTCTTGTTTAACATGATGTTTCCGGGCTGACCGTCACACGAAAGGAGTAACTAGAGGTCTTTATTTAATCTGGCTTACTCACACCAATTTACTTGACGGCATGCAACTCCCACACGAGTCCTCCCACCAACCGGGAACGGAGCGTCAACTTTAGCCAGACGCCCATGACATCACTACCCATAACAACATCACGCTACCCATGACAACAACACTTCCCAAAGCTGCGACACTAATTTCATCCGGTTTTTTCGTATAACAGTTGAGATGGGATTGTTTATAAACAGACATTAAATGATATAAAGCTAGTCCACGAATGTGAACAGATGTCAAGTTCCGTAGCACCAAGAATAAGATATATAATCGGTGTACTTGTTCCCTGTCAGTGCTTGCCCACACAATATTTACCGGCAAAATGTTACGTTTTTACGCAATGGTATGTTCCACATGAAAAAATAAACACTAAAACTCATGTGTTAAAAACAAAGGACGGTATTACCTTCTCGTATTCTCCCGGAGAACAACTGTCTGGTCCGCCGCCTGAGAGTGTGAGGTGGCGTGGACCGGTTAGAATGTAATAAGCAAGCCGGGTGACTGAACGAAGAATTCTGGAACTTTTCTCGATTGCATGACTTTGCAAATACCGATTTTCTCAGGTAAGAAGAGCTCTTCCGTGGGAATCCAGGATAAATGTGAATGGGTGGCATAACTGAGCCGAATTATTCCCCATTCAGGATTATTTAATTTTTAGACCCAGTTTCAGCAGTTCAAACAGCTGCAAGTTCTTTACACAGTTGCCAGACACGTCAAAACTATCGCAGTTTTCTTTGTTTTTGAGCCGTTTCCACATCGGTTAAGTTTTTCTGACAGCTGTGTTATTTTCAATAATAAAGAAAATAAAAATGGGCTATCATATCTCATCTACTTGAAATTATCTTGTAGCCCAAATTTACCGTAAATAAGAAATAAAATCATCATAATCTTGACAAGCACATAGAGATAAGGGTATAAGTTGCCTGACACACTACATTCAGAACTCCTTTCGGAGTTTAGAAAATTGGTTTCTCAGAACTTTAAGACAGTTGAATGTTTTAAAATAGATTCAAAATAAGAGCAGGGTATCCAGCACATAAGGGTTCGATTTCGGAATCTGCGAGTAAACGGTATATAATTACGTGCTACCAGTGGCAATGAACATGAAATATTTATAGTGATGTTTTTATCTTCCCATTTCGCCGACTGCGTGAATTTCCTGGAGAAATCTGAATTTTAGTCTAACCCCGTCGAAGATGGAAGAATCTGCTTTCGCATTGCTTGCTTGCCATCGATTCCATTCAACCTCTTAGTGACCTTGAATCATGTCTGTCTCCCCCACCCCCTTTTTTTGACTGCCGCACCAAAAATGTCTAGTCCTTCATACCTGATTGATTTTTTTTAAGGGGGGAGGGGATGGGTAGTTGTGTACTGTTGATCTCGCTTTTTAGATTAAAATTCTGCACTACCTGTTGTGAAGCGTTTTGCATCATCTATTTATAGTTTTTTACCGGTCTATTCGAATGTCGTGGTCTTCACAGTCGCCATGGTTATTATTGTCATAGTTATCTTCATTATCAGATTATTTCTGCGCCACCTGACAAAACTCCTATCGGAGAATGTTTAAGAAGCATTACACTACTGCAAATGGAGCCTTAATTGGTTTACCTTCACGATACTAACTTGGTGGAAAATGGAAAGTGAATCTTTTGTAAGCCTATACACTGCATATATATATATATATATATATATATATATATATATATATATATATATATATATATATATATATATATATATATAACCAGCGTTTTTTAAAAGCCTGCTATGTGTTGCCGAAGGGAATTTGAAATCTGTTGACATGATGGAGATGCATTTACAAATAAAAATAATTTCTCATAGGTACTTTGGTTAATGGAAATATGCAGCTTATGTCGCTATACAACTTTTTAACTTTGCTCTCTTTATTTTTTTCTTTTTATTACTATTTTTTTGTATAACCATTTGGCCTTCAACTAATTCTAGGAACAAGAGGGTTCCTTTCTTACCAACCCGTCATTTGGTGGAACTTGGAATGTTGCGTCGCTCAGAGAAGTGGGCTTACCTCTTTCCTAAAGACTGTCTTGTTTATAACGTAATAATTGTCAAGTTCTCATTAGGTGACAGAGTCGATCTGCTTTGGTTGCAATATTCTGATGCTACAGATGTAACTATCTGTCCAATAAGTTAACTTCTAGGACTAGTTTATAGGTCTGCCTGCTTATATTCAGGCGAAAGAATATAATATTTGTGTCCGGCTTTAAAAACCTTTCGGCACGATAATTAGCAGGAGCCCTTGACCCTGATTTCTTCTTACGCTTATAAGATTTTTATGAAAGTGCTTTTATTGCTTCAAAGTGAGGTTACACGTCAGGTAACATCTACCCCGTGTAATTTCATAAGTACGTAGGCAACAGATGGCGCCATTGTACTTTATCAGTTTTGAACGTCGTTCATCCGCTAGAGGCAAAATTAACAAATATTGTCATCATTATCACTAATTGCTATTTCCATTATTGCAGTTCATGACGTGCACACATTTTTAGGAGACACGTCTACTGTCTATTAACTCTTCGTGTGATAAAGGAAATGCAGCAAAATGAGTATACGAATGAAACACGAGAAAATACCTTCTTCGATGTAAATGAGGCGAAATAGGAATTTCAAATAGAGACATAATAGTCGAAGGAAGCATTAATTCCTCCCCAAATCCTTCTTATCTTATGTAGCTGAACTGATTTAATTCTACATGACACCTCTCCTGAAATCTGTCCTTAGTTCTCTCTTCGCTTTCCCCCTTAATGTTGCACACGATTCGTTCCATTTTCATTAATGAGGTTATAAGCATTGTCTAGAATACCGTAGAAACAGTGTCTGCAGTATTCTGTAAACTTGAATGGGTCACAATCGCTTTTATAATGCATTTTTTTCTGCAGTTACATCTTTGGCTTCTTTATACATGTAAAAATGAGTAATTTAAGAATACTAAACTACAGTTATCCGTTCCCAGAGTTGTCGGCGGTTCGATATTGCTGTCACTTACGACAAATTAACTACGTCTTCCACTGGTTAATTTACGTAAATTTTAGACCTATTCATCACTCTTCCTGCTCTGCTTTTGCTGTCATCAATTTAGCTGAAGTTATTCTACGTAAGTTAATCTTACATAATCAGCAAATATGTTTTGATGTCTAGTCATTCGTGAGAATGGTATCATTAGTGTTATCTATTCACCACTACTTGTATTAGCCTTGCTCCTGTAAGAAATCTTTATGTCGGTATGTTTCTAACATGCGCTAGTTCAGTTGCTTCAAAAGTTCTTTAGTTGTTTAGGGAGGATCATGATCTACTAATTGATACATTCGTTCCTGCATTTTTTCTGTTAACAGTTCATGATAATAATCTTTGGATAGGTGTCAGTACAGTAATTTAATTTATCCATTACACAGTTACTTAAATATATTAACCAGAGTCTAATAGCAATAATTTTTTCGTATTTCACTGGTTTTTTATCATATAGATTCACCATTCAAAAGATTGTGTTTCAGTCATAACTGTCCCCATAATGACATTCATTTTTTGTTCGTGCTCTTCCGTTCTTATACTTTGCTCTGTTTTGTTCCCTGCAATGTGTGGTCATTAAAAATGAACCCACTTTATCTCAGTTTTAACCAGTTATCTTTACTTTGATATAAAGGTTTCCTAAACATGTGTTTCTGGCGTTCCTGGTACTGTATTGCATGGTTTCTGTCGACGGAATTGTATCTTTTACTGGTTACATACAGTTCGTTACGTTGTATTCTGTTTCTTTCTCTGTTGGATGAGTGCGTTGAACGTTGCCATGTGCAGACGTGCAGAAAAAGATCTCCGGGAACCCCCAAAAAAAAAAAAAAAAAAAAGGAAAAACTACCTGTCTTGTGGCCGATAGTTGGACATTGAAAAAGGTAAGAACCCGTGGCAAAGAAGTTTGGTAAACTTTGCAAATGGATTAAAAAAGATTGCTACAGTAAATCTAAAACCGAAGGGATGAAACATGACATGGTGCAATGCTCATATGATAAAAAAAAATACAGGATCAACAGGTATTGAGCCTTAAGCACCCATAGAGTATTAGTGTCTACGGACACGTAAATCATTTAATACAATGGTTCAGCTTTCAAAATTTTGGAATCAGTATACTAGAGAACTAATATGCCCAACTTGTTGGAAAGACCCAAGATTAAAGCATAGTAATTCATACGAGATAAAGTTTACCCTTACCAAATTCCACGCATTGCACCCAGTTAGTGAGAAACAAAATTATGAAATACGCATACATGTGACAAAAACTCTAAGCGATATACTGTAATGCAGAAATATACAACCCGGAACTTACTTTTACATAGGAGAATGGACAAATGAAAGCACCCAAAATGCCACTAAAATGGAAAAATAAGCTTCAACTATACACTGCACCCAGACTACCCAATAAGATTCCTTACGAACTAGAAAAGAAATAAAGTAAAACTGAAAAACTGTGTATGTATGTATATATATATATATATATATATATATATATATATATATATATATATATATATATATATATATATATATATATATATATATATATATATATATATATATGTAAAACTGAAAAACTGTGTATGTATATATATATATATATATATATATATATATATATATATATATATATATATATATATATATATATATATATATATATATATATATGTGTGTGTGTGTGTGTGTGTGTTTGTGTGTGTATGTGTGTGTGTGTTTGTAGCCTATATTGGCTTCCAAGTAATTTCAGTTCCGTCTCTTTCCATTAATCGTTTTTAGCACTTGCAGTATGCTTGTGGTGTGGGGTATTTGATTTCGTTGTCGTTTTCCTCTTACTGCAGATCACAAACTATTGCTGAAGAGAAAGAAGAAGATCTCAAAACTTCAGGTACGACGAAATTGTTTTGAGAAAGTAAGCGCCCTCCGAGCGTTCGTTTTGTCAACTGCAATCATGGCCGCTCGCGTTGCCGGTATTTTTGACGAAAATCTTCGCAATTCCGTCAAATCATGCAAAATTTTGGTCGTCGGCGCCGGGGGTATTGGCTGTGAATTATTGAAAAACTTAGTTCTAACAGGATTTGAAGATATTGAGCTAGTAAGTGACAGAATTAGGCGAATAGACGCCTTTCCCGCCTTGTTTTGATTTTAACGTAACATGAACTGTAAATTGAATTTTTAGTATAAGGAGTTGTTGTTGGTAGCCAAGGCTAGGCAACTGTTGGCATCTGGTAGGCCATGGTTTAGATCAGACGTTTTCAGCATAGTCTTAGGATAGGTTTGGTAGTACTTATAGGTATACGGTAGCGTAGGCTAACGGGTAATAAACAAGGCGTTCCTAGCGAGTTCATCATGAAATTTTTATAACTAAAAGCCCCTCATTGTTTTCGTGTGATTCTTGGTGACTTCTACTTCAGTTTTTCGAGGAAATTCATGGGATAAGTAAACCAGTAGCCTAACACAGATCCTTCTGTATGCTCTTTTTGCTTAAAGTAGGAAACTAGGCTGTAGGCTAAAACCAGAGATTACTAGGCTACCACGGACTGGTTCCAACGTTCGTCGACCGGAAAACTTATTGCACTTTTGTTAGCCTATATGTGTTTTATTTAAGTTTTTTTATATTTATTTTCCTTTATGTCGGAGCCTGGTGAAATCGACGGACACAGGTTCCGCTAATGAAAACAAACCTAACCTTTCCTAGGGTACAACTGAAGACTACTACTGCGCCATTCTGGTTCGATAAATATCAGTTTACATTCAAAATGAGCGCCTAAACACAATTAAAAGGAATAAACAGAAGGCAGTACATAAACATTATGGTTGCCATCTGGCAGAAACCAGGCTGTAGTAGTAGTCGTCAGTTTTACCACCAGGGATTTTGGATGGGTAAGACAAATATGGCCTTATTGAATTACAGGGATGCAGCCTAACCTAAGCTTCCCTAATGTAACCTAACCTGCAGTGCAAGGTCCTAAGGTTCTGTTTGTTGCCTGGGGGATGAAACTCCCCACTTATCCTCATCAACTAGAGCTGTAAGTACTTTTTGAAAAATATAGGGATGCATTGTAGCAATCTAATGTTGGTAACATTTCACTGTAAAACCATTGTAGTAGTTTGGTGTCGAAAAAATTATCTTGGTTTATTGTATGCTTTGAACATTTTTGACATTCGATTCATTAGCATTCATTAGCAAAGAAACGGTTATAGAGACAGAGCGCCCTATTCATAACCTACAGTCGGAACACCACAGTGGTAAAGTGGGATTTTTCAGTGGGGAAAAACTACAAAATGAACAGAGATTAAGTTAATTTAACTTGACTTTGGGGCCTGCATCCTTACCTGGCCTGGAGGACCTTTACCTTTCCTTGGACCCCCACCTAACATAGGATGCCAGGTCTTTACCTAGACCTAGAACCCTTACCTAACCTAGCCTAGGGCGGCTGTGTCCTTATCTTGCCCGGGAGGGCTTCGCCCCTGCAGGACATTCCCCACCTTACCTAACCTAGAGCATAGGATCCTTACTTAAACTAGACCCCCCTACCTTACCTACTCTATGGGGGCCATGGCCTTGCTTTGCCAGAAGGCAAAGTTCCTTATCCAAGTGTATGATATTAGATTGAAAACATTCCATAAACTTGCACTAGTCTAAATTAGAACTTTAAGTAGGATTGATGTCTTCAGGCTGGTCAGGATCCTCCCCAGACGTTGAAAGCTGCTGGGTGTCAGACTGAGGAGGGTTAACCAGTGGTTCACAGGAAAAGTAATTTGCAACGTGGAAGGTAGAATTGTTCTATATAATTTGAGGAAGAATTGGACTTTGGACATAGCAAAGAATTTTGTAAAATGTTGCCGAAGGACAATGAGCTTTTGTATGACTAGAACGAAATCCCACCCGGAATTTAGCATTACACAAAAATAATTCACAAACTGAATTAAATGTGCCAGGACTGCATACTGACTTTGGATTTTTCGAGGAATGCCTGATTTCCAAAAGCTCACATAATTTTTTAAAATTATAACAGAACAACCAGTCACATTTCAGCATTTTATCATGGACCTGTATTTCCAAGAGAATACGTTCCTGACGTAAGCCATGCATACCCACAGTACGGTACAAAATCTGAATGGGAGCTCCACCTTCATGACATTCATTACATAAACAAAGAATAGAAGAAAAATTCTAAGTAGTTGACTTCATTTGTCGGAGCAAGTCTTGGTAACAGGTAATTTGCGAAAGATATGGACATTAGCTTTGTACCAAGTATGTTAAGGAAACTTGAGATCACAACATAAAAATGCCAACCTCTAGTAGTAATAGCTTGAGTAAAATAATACCCTAATCTGGGTTGCAGGGTCCGTAAATGGTCAGGAGGCTTTAACCCTCCCAGAACAAACCCCTCCCCTCCCCTTCCCCATATGCAACTTGACATGACCTATTGAGCCATGTGTCATGGAGTAAAAGAGGGATGCATCTTAATCTTACCTAATTTAGGCTACCAGGTCCTTACTTGGCCGGAGCACCATAAAATATTGGTTAGTGGTATATAGAGGCCCACAATCCCATTTTAACATAAAAAATTCAAGATGAAATTACTAGATGTTCAGGGGCCATGATTTAGGACATTTCCAATTAAAATTATCTTATAATCTGAAACCACAAACAATATTGAAGAAGCTACATGTCAGTGCTGTTTTCAGTTATCAGCATCTTGCAAAATTAACTTGGATATTGAAACCCTATAATGTAACCTAAAATAGCATGGTGCACATTACTTATGGATGAAATAGCTGAAACAAAAGAAATAATGCACTGATATTTGTTCTCATTGTAATTTAAATGATCCCTGCATATTTTTAAATGTTTTCTCAACAAGGAAGTAGTATTTATGGTTGAAAAACCTTAGTAAAAGAACTTAACAGTTTCTTGATTAAACGGAGACCTTAAGACACCTTGAAAATGCCAGATCTAACAAATTCAAGGGCTTAAAAACAGGAGGAATGTTATGATTCATTAAGTAAGAAAATGATTGAAAAAACATTTGTCATTGACTTTTACTGTTGTTATTACTAAAAAGATACAGTGATTCATTAAATATAAGAAAAATTTTTGACAAAACATTTGTCATTGACTTTTCTTATTGTCTTTACTTAAAAGATAGACAAACTTAACTACAACTCAAAAAGTACTCTATAAATATGGTGCCATATATAAACAGTATAATTTCTGTATTCTACAAATATCTCTGTAACTACAACTTTGCAAGTGATATCAAAGAAGAAAAATGTTGAAATTAGGCCTACCCTGGTGGTAGCTAAAACTATTTGTAGGTATAGTAATTATGGGTTGAATGTAAACTAATACCCAATGGCTTGGGCTTTGGTTATATTGGTAATCACACATTAGGCCATACTTAAGATTACTATAATGCGGATCCCTGTTGGTTGGAAAAATGTATGTGTAATCAGTGTTTAGCTTACTTCAAGTCAGAAATTGATATTCATTTTAACCACAACCCCCTTAGATAAAGGCTTATTTAAAATAGGTTCCTATTTATGGAATAAGGGAGATTTAAATTTCTTATCTATGTTGAGTATGTTATTTTTAACCTCTTTATATAAAAGTATGAAAACAGCTTTGCAAAGAACATAGCTTGGGAGGTAATAATATTGCCCCATGGTCATCCAGTCAAGATTATAGGTCCTGGTCATTCCAGTTTAACTTTAGTTGGTACTCTTTTCATTAGGAATTTCTCAACTTGATCAGCTGTTTTGATGGTATGGCTTTTCAAGTAGACTACATTTAAAGTATAATTTCGAGACTAAGTTAAAATGTACTCTGCACATACCATTTAGAGGTAGTCCACTAATTGTCTTTTTATCTGAAAAAGTAGACTAGCAAAAAACCTTAACAGTGATGTAGTTGAGATGTAATTGGTAAGTTGAGGAGTTACTTAGTAAAGAAATATATGTTATTAATGACTTCTCATTTCTTAATTTGTTCTTGTTTTCCTGTTCACAGATTGATTTAGATACCATTGATGTCAGCAACCTGAATCGACAGTTCTTGTTCCAAAAACAACATGTTGGGCGCAGCAAATCTGAGGTAGCACGAGAATCTGCTTTACGCTTCAACCCGCAGGCCAACATAGTTGCATACCATGATTCTATAACAAAGTAAGCAACAAAATGTTATGTATATCTACCAGTGCTAACAGTATTCCGTAGTGTTTAGTATCTAGTTTAGCAGGGTTCTGTACTGTTTCACTCAGAAAATATTTGCAACTGAAGATGTTTTCCTAAAGATACTTGATCATATATACGATTCGTCTTTATAATAATTACACTTTATTAGGAAGGCTGCTTGTATAAGTAGGATATGAGATGTTAGCTATTGACACAGATTGCATTGGTCTTTATGAATAGACTTGTTTTTAAGGGTTGCATAGGTCTTCTGTGAATAGGCTTGTGTATTAAGTCAAGCTAGCTATTATCGCCTATTTCCCTTTGTTTTATTTCATTATAGTATGTAACTGCGTACATCTTGCTTAGATGGCTATCCCCTCTTTCAGTACAGGATGTTCTCTCACCATGCCCTCGTCTAGCTGCATTTGCAATGTGCTGATTCCATTTGTTACCAAAGATGCTTCTGAAAGCTTTACCACCAAATGTCAGAATCTTTAGATCCATTCTAGAAAATCTGGTGAATGTTTATACTTGGGAAATATTTTTTCTAATTGTGTTATCTATCTTTTGCTTGGGTCGAATAGTGATGGCTCATAATGTGCAATGTTTAACTGACTTAATTCTTTCCTGAATCCTGAAGACTAGTGAACAGTTTTTTTTTTTTTTTTTTTTTTTTTTTTTTCTTGTAATTAATGATCCAAAATATTCTGTTATATTAAAACACTCAAAACACAGTTAGGGTAAGAACGTTGTCATTACAGTACCAGACTGGATTTACATCTCTTTTGTTCATTTAAGCTGCATGGTCGGGAGTCTGCCTTTCCAGTGCCACCCCAGTTTCTGATGTGATATTTTTATGTTTGAGTCCTGGTTTCTTTCATGTCTTTCCTTTGGAAAGTGGTTATATTTAATTTTTTCAATGTTCTTGACTTTATTAAACCATGATTGTTTATACGAGAATACAAACCTTTATCGTTTTTTATGTACTTACCTTCAGTAAGCTGGTCGCGTAACTGAAGCTTGGGAACAACGTAGTTAACTAGCAGTTTTGTAACTGGGGTGCTTACCACCCACTCACGTGACAATCAGTGTTCACTTTCTCTTACTCATATTTGGGGATCCCCTTCCATTATAACTTGTTTCCATAGCAGTAAATCTTCAGAAACATATTGGGCTTTTTGTTTAATTTTTTATTAATTTTTTTACAGAAAGAAATATTGGCTTAGATTTTAGAATTACTTTAAATTCATCCTCATAAAAAAATAAGATATAGCAGAGGCATGGGTAGTATGTTCCTTGTATAGTCTAGTGACTTTCTGATATCAGTCAGTGTTTGTTGATGAATTGTTTATAAGGTGCCCAACTGTATTTTATCAAGATGCTTGTGACACTGCCCATTGAGGAAACTTTAGTTGGTCATTCTGTTTTTGTCACGCTTGCAAGTTGTAAAAAAAAATGGGTAGTTTTTGTTTAGTGGATGAAGAGTTCCTTAACCCTCACAGTCCGAGCCAAATATATATTAAGCACACCCGTAGACCGTGCTAAATTTAAGGATGACCAGTTAAAAAAAAAAAAAACTCTTCAATAGAAAGGAGATATGAATATGCATATGGTATAAGAAAAAAATTCTAAAAAATGTTTGTACCTTCCAGGGAAATTTGAAAGTGAATTTTGCCAACCCAAAAGACAGTTGTACAAATATTCTAATTTTACCAAGTTATAAATGTTTTCTAATAATTTTTTTTTTTTTTTTTTTTTTTTTGTAAAATTGTAATTACAGCTCACACAGTATCACAACAAATAAGAATTAAAATCAGTAACAAATTCTGAGTATATTTATTGTAGAATATTTATGAGACATCCTGGGATGGGGAGCTGCAGTACAATCCCCCATGACATCTCAAGTCAAACTGATCTCCCTCTACTGAACTACCAGAGTTGCTGTGTAAGGGTTGCCAGTCACTTATGGCCCATGGAAGTGATCTGAATACTTTTCCTGCAAAATTTGTTCAGACTTTATGGCGCAAAATCTTCAACATATTGTACTGCATATAGGCCTATGTGACCTGGAGTCCATCCCAAAGCTAGTACAGTAAACCTATATATATGTCACCCTGCCACAATTGGTTAATAGCCTCCACTCCCCTATTTTCCAGTTATTGATTAATGATTAAATCTGGGTGGGATAAAATTGTTTTCATGATGTTTCAGAGCAGCATACTGCTTTGTATAGAAATCTGACTAGGGTAAAAAAATTTTTTATATAGTATATTGTACTGTATTTATATATGCTAAGTATGCTAAGTTGGAAAGTACATCTTTATGTATAATTCACATTTTCTTTTTCTTTTCAGGCCTACTTATGGTGTCCCTTTTTACCAGAAGTTCACTCTGGTGATGAATGCTCTTGATAACAGAGCAGCAAGAAACCATGTTAATCGTATGTGCCTTGCTGCTGATGTTCCATTAGTGGAAAGCGGAACAGCTGGATATCTTGGTCAGGTTACGGTATGTTATTTGCCTTAATATGGTTTTTGTAAACAGGTCAGTGCATTTGTTGAAAATGATACTTCTGTAGAAATAAAAGGCATGAATTGGGATTTGTAATGGTAGCTGTGCTTGTTACTACAGTAGAAATAGTCACTCATATTTTTTTGTTAGCTTTGTAGTTAGTAATTGGAATTTTTGTGCCATCAAAATGTTTGACCTTCATGCCTTGGCATTCATATAAATTACAAATTCATCAATTTATTTGATGCAATTTTACATGTACAAATAAGTGAATAGCTAATTGTAATGAGTTAGCTGTTGTAAAGATTGATTTACATGTTTGTGGGGTTCAGTTCTTACTGATTCTCACTCTGTCAGGTAGTTGTCAGTTATGCAGTACTGTATGCTCTTCATTTCACTTTGTTTTATTCATTGCTCTTTCTGTCATTTACCAAGCTTATGAAGGTCATCACTACTCCAACAGAGTAAATATATCAGCTGCATTCCCCATATGTGGAGGATGGAGTCCGACAATAGCTTAACCTAATTTCAGTTGGCAGTAAAAGGGAAGCCTTGGACACAGGTCCCTTGAAATACTTCTCAGAACCTTTGGCTTTGTAAACTTTGTCAGTTAGCTGACTTAAAGAACCATTGTTATAGGAGTTTTAATTTTTCCCTTTAAAAGCTAATCTTTCAGAATATGTATGTTGGAATTTATAGTTTTTGCTTTTTAGTTTCGCTCAAGTCCTTGCAATCTATCTGTCTAAGGTTCATTTTCTCCATGTATGTAGAATGCATAAAGAAGTTGGGGTTGGTCTTGATAAGTTTAGAGAGGTCTCTGTCAGAACAAAGTAGACATAATGGATCCAGTTTGAGGAATATTGTGTATTGTAACTGAAAAGGGCAACAGATTTGATAATTTATACTGCCTACCTTTGAGTCTCCAAGTCAGTTGCTTCATTGGTGACTGCTTTACATCTCTAAACCATTCTTTTGGAGATACAGAAGTCACCAGTGGTAGCACACAAATGGCAACTAATATACCACCTTTTAAGCAGATAATTGTCAGTTGCAGAACCCTTACCCTAGATTTCCCAGTCTTTGAGGTACTTAAGAGTTTGCCAGAGAGCTAGCCCCAATGTGACTGGTGACTTAGTAGTGAGATTGATTCTGATATCCTTTTGGGACTGTTGTGCAATAATCTTTCCTCTCAAGTCCTTGCAATGGTATACATGAAAAACATGAGAAATGTGGTGGTTCCTTTGGGGACTATTGTTCTCTGTAAATTGACTGCACATTAGTAGTACAGTTTCTCAAGGAACTCAAAGGAAAGTAAACAGAGTTAAATCCACCCATGTAGGGTTGTTGTTGTTGAAGCTGGCTTTATGCCAGTTTGTAAGGCAGAACATTTGGAATTTCAAAGACCATTTTACAGCAGTTGTCAGATTATTTGGAAGCCACGTCTTTCTATTCCTTCTATATCCACCTGTGTACAGTGGATACGTGGCAGCTTGTTTAAAACGGCAAAAATTATAGTACAGGCAGTCCCTGGTTATCAGCGGGGTTTCTGTTCTGACGACGTGACAACAAGCAAAAATCACTGATAACCAAAAATTGGCGCTTATGGGGCTGATAAGCGCCAAAAATCGCTGATTTTTGGTTATCGGCACCTTTGTTAGGTATGTACAGGCAGTCCTTGGTTATCAGCAGGGTTTCCATTTTGAGGAACTGATGATAACCGAAAATCGGCCATTTTCGCTCTTTTTCAGCGAATTTCAGGGCTTATGGGCGCTGAAAAGTGCCGATTTTCGGTTATTGGCACCTCTGTTAGGTATGTATTGGTACCAGTACCCAATAATTGGCGCTGATAAGCGGAAATTGGCGATTTTCGGCACCGAAAATTGCCGATTTTCGTCGCTAGACAAGCGGCGTAAAACCAGATCGCCATTAACCGGGGACTGCCTGTATTGGCACCAGTACACAATTATCGGTGCCGATAAGCGGAAACTGGCGCATACTGCTGCCAAAAGTCAACAATTTTCTGGATCACCAATAACTGAGCCTGCTGATAACTGGGGACCACCTGTATCTTAAGTGGAGGACATCATAGCCTTATAGTCACAGCAAAATGCACTCTGCAGTGACACTTGTTTGAGTGATTATTTTTGTTATATGAGGTCCATGCTTCCTCAGACTTAAGAGATGAATGAGGCTCACATTTAAGAGCCAGTCAAGATTCAATAAATCTTGCCTTAATATCCTATTGAAGTATAGTCAACTGAAACAGATTGAACTGACTCCACTCACAACTACCTTCCTAGTCCCTGAGTCGGGACAGAAAACATCAGTGTATTTCTTGTTTATAGCTATAACATCAGGTCTGGAATAGTTCCATAATTATGGTTTATATCAATGTTGGGGTAAAGGGACCCCCAACATTGATATTGCTATTGTAGCAAAAGTTGCAAAACCAGATTAATCAAATCTTCATATGATTCTCAATGTGCAGGAAATGTAGTGGGCAGAAATATAGTAGTGAGAAAACTTGTGCTAACTGTAATGTTTAGCAAGAGTAGAAGGTGCTTAAATCTCAACTAGACAAGTTAGAGAGGGATAGAAAGGAAAGCGGCCTTTAGAGCCGAGAAATGAGCTTCCCTTAGCCTAAGAATTCTACCCTAGCCTAGGTTAGAAGATAGCTCTGCTATTCCTTCTTCCCCCCCTAACTGCCTTTTTCTCCTGCTATTATCCCTCCAACTTTTAATCCACCTATTCCCGTGCCTGGCTCCCTTGCTTCCAACCCTTGCCATTGCCAGTCTCGAGTCTAGGTTTAACAAGAATTTAACCTAATAGTGAATACAGTGAAGTGGAGGAGATGGCTACTCATCCCGTTGGTTCTCATAGACCAAGGTCACTCTCATACTCCCCTAAACCTGGGAGAAGACATACCGAAAGTCCAATGGAGGCATAGGGAGTTGGGCCTACAGGTAGTTGCCCCCTCAGTCAAACCTGTTGTGCATTTCCAGGTATCGGCAGACAGCCACCGGAAAGGCGTCTTGACGGAAGAAAGTGTTGTGCCAGTGGAGGAGGTGACTGCTTGTCCTACCAGGACGAAAGTCCCTGTCGTACTCTCCTAACCTGGAGAGAAGACACACTGGAGGTCCAAGGGAGGCCTGTGGGTTTTGCCCACGGGTAGTCGCCCCTCAGTGGAGCCTGTTGATCACTCCCAGACTTCAACAGACAGCCACAGGAAAGGTGTCTGTGTGTGTGCATCAGTTGTTGTCCGACTCTCAAGACTAGCCCTGACTTGGAAGCTCCGCAAGCACTTTCTAGATTCGTCTCGTCCATTGTAGACGCATGCAGGCGATGCTGGCCACTCTTCTCCGCTGCCCAGTTAGCGGTTTAAGGAGCCAGGCACAGTCCTCATCCTTCCTGCAACTCATGGGACAGTCCGGAGATCGGCGCCTCTGCTAGGTTTGTATCTGCACCAGTAAGGAGAAATTGGCGTTTTTTGGCGCTGAAAATATCTGACTTTCCTCGCTAGACAAGCGCTGTAAAACTGGATCACTGATAACCGGGGACTGCCTGTACCTTGGGGCTATACCAGCGGCTGGCATGGTATTGGGGGAGGAAGCATAGGAATCTCTCTTTTCTCCTACTATCTCTTCACCTTGAAGTAGGGTGTCTAATTTTTAGGAGCCAGTGGGTACAGTGTACCTGCAGTACCCACCAGTCTCAGTGGATGGGTTGTGGTGTTTTCAGTGTAGGTGAAAGGGTTGTCTGGTGGTTTTATTCTGGTACTGCACCCAGGGCAAGGGCACCTTTTGTAAGCTTTGTTAGCCATTGGACATATCCTTCGCTGCAAAGTCCCCACCTAATTAGAGGCCCTCCATAGCTATACCACTACGCAACTACAGGTTTAGCACCAACCAGAGGCAGTATTTACCTGAAGTAGCTCTCTTTCCAAATAAGGAAACAACAAGCATTCTCGTCAATGCTAGCAACTTTTCTGTTTTGAAGTCATTACCATAACTTAATGTTTTGGGGTAAAATATGTCCATGCATCCCACCTCTTGTCAGTGTAGGATTCAGCAATGTAATTACTTGGTAAGTTACTTACATGAAAATGTTATTTTCAGGACAAAATCAAGTTTCATATATACTTACCAAGTAATTATGGATTGGAGCCCTCCCTCCTCCCCTCTCATGGACATAAGGGCACAAACAGAATGTGGTTTTCTAAGTCGTTTCCAGTACTCCCATTGGTGGGCGTGGCTTGTCACCTACACTAAACTATTGAAGTGCTACCACGATTTTTTAAATAAAGGCTGCTGCACGAGTTAGAAACTATAGCTATGTAATTACTTGTCAGGTATATATGAAACTTAATTTTATCAGGAAAATAACATATTAATACCAAGAAGTAAGCCTACCAATGCATCCATTAAAACCTGAGAACTTGGCCCTTCAGTTCACTTAAGTCCTAGAACTAGTATTAGTTACTCACTACCCCAACGTGTCTTGTGCAACATGGCCAAGTTGATTTTCCATCATCATTTGCTCTGGCCCAAGCTAATTCTGCACCATCATTTCCTCTTATAGCTTCTAACTTATGAAATGCCTTTTATGATACATCTCAGATATTACAATAATCATTTCAGTAACACTAACTTATGGTAGGAGTTTTTGTTCAGTCTGAAGGGTGGAACTAATCTCCTGGTAAAGTCTCCAATTGGCATTTTTTTGCGGGTGTTGATATTAAGAGATTGTGTGATGACATGAAATGGAGCTCACTATTTTTGGTAGTCTTGAGTGATGACAGATGAAATGGAGCTCACTATTTTTGGTAGTCTTGACCTTTTTAAATTGCCATGTTTCTCATTACAACTAGCTGTTCATCTCCTTGTTTGCTGTCTTTAGTCATTTGTAATAAAGTCTGTAAACTACAGTACTAGGTTTTTAAGCAGAGTGATTATTGAAAGAACTTTTGAAATTTCAGGTGATCAAAAAGGGTATTACTGAGTGCTACGAATGCCAGCCAAAGCCAGCACAGAAAACTTTCCCTGGTTGCACTATTAGGAATACACCATCAGAGCCAATTCACTGTATTGTCTGGGCCAAACATCTATTTAAGTAAGTTATATTTTTGTTTTATCAGACTGGCATGTTTTTAGTTGATTACATTTTTTAAACAAAATGTATACCTTATGCATGACGTGTAAAACTATTAATTGACCAACAGTTGCACTTGTCAGCAGGAATTTCTGAAGCCGGTATTTTTTTGCCTGTTAACCTTTAAATTAGTTGTGTTTAATCTTGATATCAGTACTGTATCTTCTTTTATTTTTGTGGTAGATTTTAGTATACTGAATAAGAATGTTGAAAGGTCATATGAATGGCACAAGAGAATTTTTTGGATGCCCGGAAATATTCTGGAAACTGGTTGCTGCTTCATCCATTATGGATAATTCTTAAACAATGACAATACCCTTCATTAGCTTATGGTAGAGAAATTATTTTAGGTTATTTTTAGAAGTGTTGGGGATGTGGGATGCTCATCCATTTGTGATTCCTGTATTCTTCAAGTACATAAGTACCCTAGTTCTGTTTGCCTATCCTAGGCTTTGCAGGTTCCTGTCTGCCAGTTCTTATTTTTAAGAGGACTGTTATTGTGTTTTTAAAATTCTGTGGTATTTATAGTATTATGGCTAAATTGTCTCCAGGATTTTTAAGTGATAGTAATTTTTTTTTCACACATTATATTCTCTGAAAAACAATAACAGAAAAAGTCATGTAGCAAGCTAAAATAAATTCAAGTTAAACCATAAAAATATGATGGTGCCCTCAGATACTTTCTGGACAGCACACATTTTTCGTATAGGTAAAAGTAATTCATATTATTAGCCTATTAATTATATTAAGAATGTAATACTTCATGCATGCATAATAAAAGGCCCTATAGGACCCTGGGCGTGGATGTATGTTTTGCTCACGTAACAAACTGAGTATTTTGCATTATAGATCAACCTACAAGGGAACTTCAGTCCAATATTGCTTGTGATATAGTCTGGATCATGCTTTTAACTCAAATGTTTGATGTGGTAATATATATTGTAGGCCATGTTATTGGGAGTACCGTAGTTGTTAAGTTGCTTGAAGGATGACATAGTCATATTTGTAAGCCTTTTAGGGCTTGCCTAAAGGAATGGTCTTTAAAAATGATGTGAAAATTGGAGCAAGATCAAGATATGGAAGTGTAATAGTTAGGTGGGAATACAGTAGGTGAAAAGTAAAAGGCAGAGTAACTGAAGGCCAAAGGGACTCTATGGAAATCCTGTAGTACCATCTACAGTCGACTCTTGTTCAGACCGACTAATAGGGGGCCAGGGTGTCCGTGTCTGTCTTAGCCGATAGTCCGGTTTAACCGGCGATATCTATATATATACCTATAAATAACTATAAATATACTGTATTTCATTATTTTCATAAAAAGTATGGATAATAAGCCAATGTAGAAATGTCTGAATTAAAGCTCATTATAAAAGATGAAAAATGAAGAATAAAACTTGATAAAAATGATAGAATTCAGCCGCGTATGTAGATGCCTAGGCTGAGACATAAATGCATAATTAAGTAAAATAAAGTGGTCTCCAAAATGAAGAGTAAGATTTTTTTCCTTTTTTCATGTTTTTTTTTATTTTAGTTATTATAGTTTATTATGATCTACTGTATATTAATATACTGTTAAATAAATGTGAGATGATTAAGATCATCAGTAATAAAATAGTGGGATAATTAAGACCACAAGTTCACTAACATATTTTGTTTTCAACAAAAACATTCCATCAAATGCAAAAATATACATGATCAAAGTGCCTGTAATTCAACTTGTGAATTTTAACCATAAGTAAGACTATAAAACACATTTCATCATATCGATCTTGGAGAGGGTTGTTTTTTATTGTTACTAATGTCATCATTAGTTTGCATTCGTAAATCTGAGGACTGTCCTGGAATAGGATTTGCAAGTGGTGATGCATCACCACATCAGACTGTTGTGGGATTTTTCATACCACTATATTAAAGTTAAAATTATTGATGAATTCATGTTTTCATGAAGAAATAATTATATTAAGCAAATTATTGAGTAAGTTTTGCCATCAGCAGTCAAATAATCATGATCATGGCAATGTTCAAACTTAGTGCTGTCACGACATATGTCTATAAATACAACAGAAGTAGAGGGCTGTCATTGGCTAGCAAATCTCCATGGCAACCAGCCAGCCAATCAGGCTTTAGCTGTATTCTGTGTGAGAAAGAACTTTTGCTCAAAGAAGCTGATGGTGACATAAGTGCGCGTGTTTTGAATAAAATTCATAGTTTTTAATGGTGTATGTATTTTACTGGTTACATGAATAGAATGAATTCCTTCTTATTACTTTGAGTGCAAAATTGTTGTTTCAGAGATTCTTCAGCAACAGTATATATCTATTTTTTTCGCTTCAGAAGATATTCACCAAAGCTGTGTTGACATACCTTTAAAACAAAATTCCTCTCTTTAATCTCTCGAGGATAGAATTACACTGCATAGAGGGAACTGGCAATTTTCTCTCTCTTTCTCTCTCTCATAATATGTCATTTGCCACATAAACACATATTGTTCAGTAACTCAGCTTTTGTCTTTGTAAAGTTTACCTTTGTCATGTCTTTTCTTTTCTAAAAAACATACAAAGCATCGTACTGTAGCTAACAGTTGGGCAGCAGACAGGTAAAACTGTTAAAGCTCAGTGATTGGCTACAATACTTCCGTTCCAGACAATATCGTCTCTTAATGATGGTACGTACCACGTGCAAGTTAAGTTGGTTACAAGCTAAAAGCATTTCAGCTCAGCACAGCTTAAATACAGAACAGTATACTGTATATAAAATAAAAATATAAATGAAAAGTTTTTATTTACCTTTGGTAAATAAGAAGGAAAACGGTATGCGATGAAAGGAGGAACAGTAACTATCGTAAATCATGGTCGAACATCATGTATTTTGAATCGGCTGACCCGCTTTGGTGTCCGTCTTATCCGAGATCCAGGTTAATGAGGTCTGGCTTAACGAGGGTCAACTGTATTTTATGCTTTGCAAAGGACTTTGTAAGCTCTTGTGCTTTTTATTATTATTATTATCCTGAGAGTTTCTGCATTAATTGAATGCCACGTAAAATTTTTGGAACTGCACAGTATAACAGTGACAACTGTACTATACATTTTAAATTAGAATATAGAATATGATGATAAAATGTGTGGAACTTTTTTTTAATAACTTGATTGTAGTATGCTCAGTATTTGATAAAAGGCAGGGATCCTTTCCATGCATGCTGTATATGAATACTTTCATGTATTTATGGCTTGTCTTAATAGGTTCCTGTATCTAGAGACAGATTTGCTTTTGGGATGAGCTGTAGTGACCATATTGTTTTATCCAGTGGAAAAAAATCAAGCTTCTTTAGGGTCACAGGCCTCTTGAGTACCATCCATCCCTCAGTCAGTTCTTAGGTTGAAGCTTCATGTGCACTGATTTGTATGTCACATACTGTTGATTTATGATGTCTTCTAAATTTTAGGACATTAGTTGGATTGATATAGACATTATTTTTATATGTTGCTATCAGACATGGAGAAAATTACCACTATTAAAGAATGTGATTGTAGAGTATGCACCCATATGGAGTACTAGATTCCTGAATATTATTCTTTTCAGCCAGCTGTTTGGTGAAGCTGATCCAGATGAAGATGTATCTCCAGATGCAGCTGATCCTGAGCAAGTCGGTGATGCAGGACAGTCAGCCATGGAATCAGAAGCCAATGACAAAGGCAACATTAGCAGAGTTTCAACTAGAGGCTGGGCTGAATCTCAAAAGTATGACCCAAAGGTATTATCACAGGATATACAGGTCTTATTTAATAGTTCTCTTGTATTCCTTAACCCTTAAGGGACGGCATAATTTATCAATGTGCAGCACCCCAGACCGGGGAAGCTTTGAGATCGGCAAAATAAAAAAAAAATCACATCAATGGAAAGAGAATGACATGTACCTGCACATTGTATAAAAAAAATTTTTAAAAATTTTCCCTACCTTCCACGAGGAGTTGAAAATGACTATTTACAACCCCTTGTGGGGCCTCATTTACAAGATAATCGTAAATTTTACCAACTTAATGTTTTTTCTAATAAATAAATTTATTGTATTATGTAAAATTATTATTACTGCTCACACGATATCAAAACAGATAAGAAATAAAAGCAGTAACAAATTTTTTGCATATTTTTTAAAAAATATTCATGTAAATTTACGAGAAGGAAGATTCAGTAACTTTTTTTATTTTACATGCTTTTTATAATATTTCTTTGCAATTTTCTTTGTAAAATTACATTTACAACCGACATACTAATGTAAAAGACAAAAACAAAAAACAACAGCAACCCCTTTGTATATATTTACAAGCAAATTTACACAAAGACTCATGTGAGAGAGAGATGCAGTACTTTCCCCCTTCAAGTCAGAAGCATTACTGATAGCTGAAAAGACGTCTCTGGCAACTCTCTCGACTCTTAAGTCAGTATAAAAGTTGCCATTAGTGAGTTTATAGCATATAGAAGTATTGGCACCTCTCTCTCGCCTCATTCTTACCATATCAGTGGTGCGTAATATTGTTTCACAATCAGGCTCAATCCGTCCACCTCCCCAATCCTGTCTTACTTCACACTGAGGCTCAATGTGTCCCTTAAGGGTTAATTCTTAGCACACATTATACACTCCATTCCAAAATAACAATAAGGTGATCATCTGCTAGCTGATTGGCAGGGAAGCATGCAGGACCTGGTCCATGCAGGAAAAACCTTTACTGTCTGTATGTCGACCTTGGTGTCAGGATTTTTTTCTTCTTCTTCTTCTTCTTCTTCTTCTTCTTCTTCTTCTTCTTCTTCTTCTTCTTCTTCTTCTTCTTCTTCTTCTTCTTCTTCTTCTTCATAGCAGATTTTTAGCCATATTGTTCTTGCTTGGTTTTTCAAGAAATTTTTTACTATTAGTTTTTTTAATGTTTGATATAATTGGAAGTTAATTTCATTAGTAGCAAGTGTTTTTAAATATTTTGATCTGGTTCAGGCACTTCGTTAGGCAGTCAGTGTTTCACTAGCAAGTAGTGCCTTGGCATCTTGGTTGTCATTGTTTGACAGTACAGTACTGTACTTGGGTTAATATTGAGAATGTAATTGTTACATAATGCTTGTTCATATATCAGCACTTAGTGTTAAAAAATATTCACATATCTGGTTGGCATGTTATAATATTCTGACATTTTTCT
This sequence comes from Macrobrachium rosenbergii, assembly GCF_040412425.1. Lineage (NCBI taxonomy): Eukaryota > Metazoa > Arthropoda > Malacostraca > Decapoda > Palaemonidae > Macrobrachium > Macrobrachium rosenbergii. Next base: position 21,210,173 of record NC_089760.1, on the reverse strand, counting down.
TGAACAAGGTCTTGGCACTCAGCTACTGCAAAGCTACCCTTCTCTTTGCAGCTTTTGTTTATCGTACGTGCTACAGTATTTTGATTTGTTAGCTTAGATTTTTTATTGGTTTTGAAAAACAGGTAGTGCTCGAGTTACGACAATTTGATTTTGCGATGGGTAAGCATTTAAAACCAATACTACGATATTTATAAAATATTTTTAAACTTCTCGCAGCTGTAGGCAGCAGCTTACAATCTCTTTATCCCAAATTGTTGTTAAAAAAGTTAAAGAGAATGATAAAAGTATAGTTAGTAATGTTATACACTTGCGTAAATACGTATAGCTATAAACAGTCGAACGAGAAACTTGTTTTGCTTATAACCAAATCAGATAACAACAGCTGTTATGCTTGTATTTCAACCATTGTACGGTAGTAAACAATTACCATAGTTATGTTACAAGTGACGTTAAGTAGAATAGGACTGATGATACGTTTTTGAGTTATATCCTTATTCACTATGGACAAAATATCAGCAAGGAAATATACTGCTAAATTTAAGCTGCAAGTTGTAGCTGAAGCTGAGAAAACAATGTTCAAGCTGTATAATTTTCATGCATTGGCAACATGGATGAAACTCGACCGTAAATAAAATTGGAGAGAAAGTATTTTAATCAAAACTACTGGGCATAAAAGAACACATACTGCTGTTTTCATGCTGTTAAAAGATAAATACATGAAGCTCGTATTATGATGAAATCAAGAGAAAATAGTGAACGGAATCTTGGTTTTTTTACACAAAACGAACATGCCCCCAAACGGCCAACGTCATCTATTAACGAAAAAAATGGCTAAATTAATTTCATAACGAGACGTATTTAAATTATATTTCGACTTGAAAACACTTTGTATAACGAAAAATAACTTTGCTAACTAGAAGCAAGAAAAATGCTCTGAACTGAGTTAAATATGGCAAAATAAACTTACCGCATAATCGATTTCCAAACCAAAATGTTGATGGCTAAGATTGCAATTTATAATACAAAAAGCAATATAAGAATATATATAGGCCACAATATTATTGGATACAGTGAAGTAAAGCATAACATTTTAAAAGATCCATGGAAAAGATGCATATTCAGTATGAAGATGTTTGTATATAATACATTATTAATATGTGAATATAGAGTACAGTATAATGTAGGCTAGGCTACCGTATATGTATACGATATACTATAGTGTAGGCTAAACTAATTCTTCTTTGTTATTCAATTTCTCTTTGTATTGAATTATCATAAGTCAGTCTGCATGAACCTCCAGAATTAGCTGATATTAATAATTACTGTGCCGTATATCCATAGAACACACTTTATAGTGTAGGCTAGGCTATCATATGTATATACATGGTGCTGAATACCCAAGTGTAGGCTAGACTATATTTGAGATACATTTTTTCGAACAAACAGTGGGTTTTTTGGAACCTAACCCCATCGTAAGTAGGATAATACCTGTATTCTGCAAGTTGGAATAACTATGTATTTGTCTTACAATCATGATTATATTGATAGGTGAAGCTGCTTGTAATTAGCTACATAATGTATTGTAGAAATGTGAAAATTGCTTTATTTTACCCATTCATCACTGATTGACATTATTTTAATCACTTTTGCCTGATACTTCTCCAAGTTTACAAGTGGGTAATGTTAAATGCTTGTCAATGGTTATTTGATCACTAGTAGATGTTGGTTGGCAGTATATAGTTAGACTATTGTATAAGATGATAGGTAATGATTCATAATGAAAGAATGTAACTTAAAGCAAGGTGAGTTGCAGACACACATTTCAAAACAAAAGTAAGAAATAGAAATGTGTTTAGAATACGTTTCAGTGTTTGTTTTAACAATATTTCTCATTTTCAATATTTTCTATTGCAGAAATTATTTGGAAAACTTTTTAATGATGATATTCAGTACCTCTTGTCAATGGATAAGTTGTGGGAGAAAAGAAGGAAGCCAACACCTTTGCAGTGGGATAAAATACCTGATTCAGGTAAGGTTCTATATGATGTTGAGATATTGGAAGTTATGAAGTTAACATCATGCTAAACATTTTTATGTCAGCATCTCCTTCCACTGGAGTATATGCACAATGAATTCTATCCACTCTTCTGTGTCCTGTGCACTTCCTGTGTATACCCTTATCTGATCTAGATCTTCATCTATACCCCTTTATTGTGATTTCATATGCTTTGCTCTCTCTGCTAATGGGTTATTTTCATTTCCCAGTAGTCTAGGTAACTCTCTGGTTATTATCATCCAGGTTGCAGTTACAATTTTTTTAGCAACCTTTTGAAATCCTGCTGGAAGAGGGTTCTCCGTTCCCTCTTTTCTCTATGTAGTATTCACTGTAGGTAAGTTTTGTAAATCTGAATGTCAGTTGTAACATTATCTGTCACATTTGGTGCAATGTATTAAGTTCAGTTTGCCCCCACAACAGCCACATAGCCACTTTGTAGACTATGGTTTTCCTGTTTCCTGTGTAGTCACTATATGCTATGAGTATATGTAACTTACATTAATTTTCAGCCTTCTCTCTTTTCTGCTGTTCCACCTTTTCAACAGCGTTTCAACCTCTTCCTCAGACTTTGCTGTCATCTGCATATTGCAGTTCCATGGGGCATCCTTTTTTAGCTTCCTTAACTACTGTGATAAACAGCCAAGGGATATGGCTGACCCTGAATGGACACTAACCTTTCCCTTGAATTCTTCTGACACTGTTTCCACTTGAGATCTCGTGTTAGAATAGAATAGCATTACTAACTTAATTTCGGTACCTTCTGTCTGTGTTATCCTTATCTGATTGTCATGGTACTCTGTCAAAGGCCTTGACAGAATTCACAGTTATATATTGTAGTCTGTATAATCTCTTCCTTGTTGTGTGATATTTTCCATGAGTTGCATATGTTGTTAAAACTGTGGTAGGAGGCTAAACTGAAACCAGTTATTGATTATAACTTATTTTTTTAGCCATTTCTCCAACTCTTTATTTAACATTATACCGTATACGCTACTAATTGATGTGCCTTCTAATTCATATTGGTTAATATTTTTTTTTTAATGTAATAATTTCATAAGTAATGGTGTGCTCTATAAGCGCTTTGGTGTTCAGTAGCACATTTTTGTAGTTAGGTTAATGGCCATTCTATATTGGATACAGCCATCTTCTATTCCTTACATGAATGATGAGTATGAATATCATAGGTTACTGTACAAAGTGTTAAATTTTTTAGGTGCAGAAGGAACAGTTATAATTAAATCATCATCATAATCATAAAAAGATAATTATTTAGAATGAATCTTACCTGCTGTTAAAGTTAGTTTTATCTTTGTACCATTTGGTACAATCAGCATTTAAAAAAATCAGAGTACACTTGGCTGACTCATTAGGACTGTCCTTGTATTCACGTATTTCCCACCAAGTGGTGCTGGAATGTTTACGCTCGTCATATTTCTTCTTGCTGTCGTGTTAAACACACGTTTTCAGTTGGCTTTAGTAATATTTTGACGATTTCTGGCTAATTTCTCCTGTACAGTATTGTGCTTGTTTTCTGTTTTTGCTTTATGTCATTTACAACAATCAGAGATGAAACCATCAGGCTATATAGGAAAGAGTTTGTGAAAACCGATTGTATAGGTTTTGCTGATGACAACGTTACGTATGTTAGCAGCTGTGTTAGCCTAACTGTGCAAGCTCAAGTGTGGTTTTCTTGATATGTAGATTTTGAGTGTTTCGATGAGAGGATGTAATTTTGTGAAGTATCAGAAGATGTTAGAGTCCCGATAGTTTACATAGACAATTAGGGCACTCTTGTAGCCTACTCAGTTTTTTCCTTTTGTCTTCCGGTGCTGCTTCTCCTCCTTCATTTGCCTACCTGATAGCCTAGGTTAATTCCTCTCGCTCATTCTGCTCTGCCTTCTTTTGCTCCCTAGGTGGTTCAGGAGAAAAATAATACTAATTGACAAATATTCTTTTATTATTAGTTTGGTTCCTGATCAAAATCGCCCTCCCCACAGTTTTATACTTTTTTTTATTTCCCCTGCGAGAGAAATTGTTGGAGCCTTGGCTTCTGTCTGTAGCCCGCCCTCTTGATTGACGTGCGTCGGTTGGTTGTATCCTCTGATTGGGAACTAAGGCGTGTCTCGGGACCAAGGTTCTGTACCATTTGACAAATCTCTCTCACCATTTTTGCAGTTCGGGTTCAGCTACGAGTTGCTGCACGCCTCCGGATGGATGGGTTTTGTGGTTTGAATCTTGCGTCAGTGTTGCCAACTGTGACAACCTTGACAACCAGAAATCTGCTAAACATAATGGTTTTTCCTCTAAGTTGGCAACACTAGCTGGCTCCCTTAACATCACTTTAAAGAGTGAATTGTGGTGTAGATGGTTGGTAGTGTTAGGATTTCAGACATATTATCTTTTCCTTGGTATTTCTGAGCTGTGTGTCAGTTATGCTGTTTTCCCTCAGCTGCCAGTAGGAGGAAGGCCTTCCCATTTTTGGGAAGTATGGAAGGATGTGGGCATGGATCCCTGGGTTGTGGAGGTGCTAAGGAAGGGTTACTCAGTTCCATTTATAAGCCCTCCTTTGCTGTCAGATTCCCCAGTGACTCTCTTCGTATCTCCACAATCAGGAGAAGCACAAAATCCTTCAGGTGGAACTCTTGAAAATTCTAGAGAAAGAGGCAATAGAAGAAGTTGTATAGGCCAACCGCTGGCTTCTACAGTCGCCTTTTTTAAGTCCCCAAAACCACGGGGATGGAGACCTGTTCTGGATGCTTGCAGATTAAATGCCTTTGTAAGGTTGAAGAAGTCCTGGAGTCAGTTCCTCATTGGATGGGTTGGTATCGTTCTTGGATAGCACTCTGCTGGGCCCGCGTTCGATTCTCCGACTGCCAATAAAGAATAAGAGAACTTTATTTCTGGTGATAGAAATTAATTTCTTGTTATAATTTGGTTCAGATTCCACAATAAGCTGTAGGTCCCATTACTAGGTAACCAATTGGTTCTTAGCCATGTAAAATAAATGAAATCCTTCAGGCCAGCCCTAGGAGAGCTGTTAATCAGCTCAGTAGTCTGGTTAAACTAAAGTATACTTAACTTTTTTTCTCCATGGAGTCAGTGAGCTCAGTTCTAGCGTCCATCAGAAAATGGACTAGATGGTATTGATAGATATGCAGGATGCATATTTTCACATTCCCATCAAGATGGAGTGCAAGAAGTACCTGAGATTCGTTTTTGGGAACAAAATTTTTCAGTTCAGGCCAATGTGTTTTGGGCAAAGCCCAGCTCCACAAGTTTTCACAAGGGTTTTGGCTCCTTCAGGAAGGTGGGCCCATTTTGTTGGGCATAAAGATGATCCTGTACTTGGACGACTGGCTGAATCTGGCTCTCACATTGGAGGGCATTTTGAGGGCAAGAGAAGTGATTTTGAGTCTAGCTCAGTTGTTGGGGAGGTCATAAATTTCCCAAAGTTGACCCTGTCTCCTTCACAGGAGATTACTTATCTTGGGATGGAGATCAACAATGAATTTCAAGGTTTTCCATACAATGAAACATGTAGATACCTTGGTGTCAACTCTTGAAGAATTTCAAAGCTTCAGGCCTGTTCCTGCGAAGAAGTGGTTGTTCCTGTTAGGGCACGTCTCAGTGTTGGAGAAACTTGTACCAAGGGCAAGGCTAAGAATGAGGCCTCTGCAGTTTTTGCTGAGCCAACACTGGGATCAGAAGTTGCTCCCTGTTTCTCTTATGATTGTAGTTTCCAGGGATCAGGAAGAAACTTTCCAGTGGTGGAAAGACAAACCTTGCCTTCAGCAAGGAGTATTTCTAGATCTCAAGAACCTAGACCTGTTGTATAGATGCATCAGACAAAGGCTATGGAGTGATTGCACGCAAAAAGCGGCTGTTGGGTCTGTGGACTCGAAAGGAGAAGCAGGTACATATCAATCTTTTGGAACTATTGGCAATATGGAAAGGACTTAAGGAGCTGGAGGACCTGGTATGCAATTGAATGGTGGCGGTCTTTTAAGACAACACCACATTGCTGGCATACCTGAAGCACCAAGGGGGGACAAAGTCTGAGTCTTTCTTTCAGTTGACAAGGCAGATCATTTTATGATCAGATAGCAAGAACATCACTTTACTGCCTCAGTTTGTTCATGGGAGGATGAACGTTCTAGCAGACGTACTCAGTCGCAAGGATCAAGTAATAGTGATGGAGTGGGCCTTGCAACAGGTTGTGGAAGCTGTGAAGGTCCCCCTTCAGAAACCTGTTTGCAACCAGGTGAAATCATTGTCTGCCGGTGTTTTGTTCACCCGTTCAAGATCCTCTAGCATGGGTGGTAGATACCAGTCAGGTCTAGACTGTTATGCTTTTCCCCCCTTTGCTATGATCCAAAAAGTCATCAGCAAGCTAGGCAACTCTGTCAGTTGTCACATGATGTTGATTACCCCTTGGTGGGCAAGGAAGGTCTGGTTTCCAGACTTGCTTCAGCCATTAATAGATCTGGCCAGACTTCTCCTTGTCGGGAAGAATCTCTTGAAGCAACCAAGGGAGGAAAGGTATCATCATAACCCCCACATGCTGCAGCTGACCACATGGAGACTGTCCACTGGCTCCTGCGAGCTCGAGGCTTCTCAAGAGCTTGTAGGAAGGTCATTGTCAGTGCCAGGAGGGATTCAGTGAATCGGATCTACCAACATCAGTGGTCTGTGTATAGGTCCTGGTGCCGAGGGATGGGGTGTTCCAGCACCCGTACCTCTATAAACAACATCATTAAGTTTCTGTTATTTCTCAGATATGAGAAAAAGTTCTCAGTAGCAGCCATTAAAGGCTATAGGGCCATGTTGGCTTCTATTCTGAGAGTGTTGGCCTGCATCTGTCTGAGGACAAAGATATCAAAGATGTCATTAGAGGTTTTCAGCAGGAGGTTCCCAGGTGTCTGGTGCCCTCTATCTTGGAACCTAGATGTAGTTCTAAGGTTTCTCTTGTTACCACCTTTTGAACCTTTGGAACAAGCCAATGAAAAATCTCTTCTTGGTGGCCTTGGCTACAGCTAAGAGGGTGAGTGGAAACAAGCGTTGTCTTTTAGAGCAAGTTTTTCTAAGGACAAGGCAGTTTTTTCCTTTCTGCCTTTGTTTTGGGCAAAGAATGATTTTAGGGTTAAGCCCTTGCCTAGAACAGTGTCCCTACCCAGTTTGGAATCTTTAGCCACCCAATGAGATAGATTTCCTTCTGTGGCCTGTGAGGGTTTTAAGGATTTATCTGAATCGCACTAAAGACATCAGAGCTAATGTAAAAAATCTGTTTTTTTTAGTGTCCGGAAGCCAGACCTTCTAATGAGTAAGAATGCAGTGTCCTATTTCATTAGGTCCTTGGTGAAGGACTCATGCAAAATCGGATCCTGATGTATTATCTACCTTGAAGGTAATGTCACATGACATTTGAGCTGTGGCTGCTTCTTTGGATTTTTGGAAAAACTTCTCCTTAGAGAAAGTTATTGAGGCCACCCAGTGGCGTTGTAATTCTGTTTTTGCAATGAATTATCTTCACAGTGGAGAAATTCAATATGATTTTTGCAGAGCATTAGCTCCTCTCATTTGTGCAGGGGATATTATGTCCTGAAATGATTGGTAGCTTTTCTGTCTGCAGTTCTCAACTTCATTTTTGTTTTATCGGGAAGCTTAGAGATACTCTTGGTTGAGTATAGGAAGTGTACCTTTATGTCTGTAGGTACTAGTTGTATATCCATTGTTGGCTCTGCTGGGTTTTGGCACAGTAACCCCACCCTCCCTTCTGCTGAAGGGGACATCTTCCAAAGAGACCTCAGGTAACTTCATGATGAGGTTCTCATACTTGAGTGACAATCCTCTCAAGGCAGCAGTAATAGCTGGTGGATTGGTTTCACTAGGTAAACAGACACAAATTTGTACATATTTGTATTTTAATCTAATCCTTCGGGCCAGCCTTATGAGACCTTAAAGTCTGCTCAGTGGTATTGTTAACTACTTTAATAATAATAATAATGTACCTACCATTCCCCCGGTGGGGAGTGGGGGAAATAGATGGAGAGAAACAGATATTCATAGAAAACCAAGTGTTCTCATTTTTTGTTTCAATCTGTCGAACTAAGTATTTAAAAAATAAGTCTTAAATATTTATATTTTTTTAAAACTTACCTATCCATCATATAATATGCCCTCCCTACCTCCCCACATTCAAAGTGGACAGAAGTAGACTGACTGGTTACGAGCGTTTGTACCCATTGGTTTCCTGGTAAGGGGATGGGGGAAGTAGATGGATAGAAGATGGATATTCAAAGAAATCTGAGTGTTCTCATTTTTTGTTTCATTCTGTTTAACTACCGTTGACACAGGAGTAAAAGCTATATAATTCAGAGGTATGTGTATTTATATTTGTGGTTTGTTTACGACAGTAAATTTGTCTTCATCCAGTGTAAAGTCATCAAAAAGTTGAAGTAACAAAACCCATATACATAAAATTAGAAAATATTTTTTATGGTATTGAGCCTTCGAACTTGCCACTGTACGTGCTAGTTCCAGTTATTGCTCCACTGCATGCCATACTTGGGGATGGCTATATTGAATGTAACATGCTTAAGAAATTGTGATACAAGAGAATGAAGTTTATTTTTAGAGGGATTGAAGCATCTGGGACATTTCATGGGCACTAAATGGGCCAAGTATAAGTAGTTGGCATGTATTTTTATGAAAATATTTTCTTTAAAAAGTAAGTTATTCACTTACTCTCATATTGCTTCACTGTCACAAGTGTCCTCAATAGTAATAGGAGTGTTTTACCCCCTTTAAGGTAGGTAAACCCTTTCAGTCACTGGACCTTTGCTAGTCCTTTTTGTTCCAGAGACAGATCTTTGATAAATGATGTACCACTTTGTTCACTTTGAAGTTGTGCACTAAGCCATTGTATTAATTTGGGCATCATTTTGCAGCAGCAAACTTGTGCCTTACTATGGTATGCTCATTAAAAATAAACCAAGTGAAAGGTCTGACTAATAAATTGAAAATGGCTGAAAGGGGCAGGTTGGATTCTACATGATTCATAAGTGTAATATAAGTGATGCATGTGGTTAACTTGATTCATATTCTGATATTAGACCTTAAATGTATCTTTTCTAGATATTATAGTTGATGGCGAGGGATTGATCCAAGACCAGCGACCATGGACAATTTCTCAGTGTCGTGACATTTTTGCAAAAGCTGTTGAGAATCTTCATAAACGAAAGCAGGTGAGACATGAATGGTTATTCCCTCTTCAGCAGAGGATTTTAAAAACAGGAGACATACGTTCCATATCTTTTAAAATTCTGTAATTCATTACCATTTAATGTTGGTCATAGTAACTTTTTACCTAAACTCCTGCTGTAGCTGAAAAATATTGGTCTCTTTGACAGAGTCAACCAGAAGGTGAAGATTTAGTTTGGGACAAAGATGACAAGGACAGCATGGACTTTGTAACTGCATGTGCTAATGTACGAGCTCATATTTTTGGCATTCCTGAAAAAACAAGATTTGATGTCAAGTGTAAGTATTGATCTTAATTCTTTTGATTTTACACAATACTTTCTTTAGTAGTTGTGGTTAGACTTAACCTTTCCAATTGTTTTAACATGGAATATGAGAAACTGCTAAATTCTTCATGCCACTGAAAATTACTAACACTTTCAATGGGTTTATTTTAATGAATCTAACTACTCCTGAAGAGCACTGACAGTGTTTTCCACTAATGTCAAGTTATCTATGAGCTGCTTACATTTTCTTCCTTCTCTTATTAAAAGGTGACACAAAATTTTGGTTTTCTTATGGAAGATAGGGCTATTTTCTCGAATGCAATGAATGGTCTCCAAGGTATTGTTAGGGTCACTGTAGCATTGGCTTCAACTGTGGAAACGTACCTGAACTCGTGCCTCACACATACACACACACACACACACACACACACCTTTAGTGGGTGTAGAAAATATTTGTAATCATTAAGTTTTGTATAAAATATTTAGTTTTATATCCTATTTATAGATAAAGTCCAGATACATATACAGTTATAATAAGACTCATTACAGTTTCTTAAAACAGCCTTAACTCTTACATGGGCTTTCTTTTATTATTTAGTAGTACAGTAGTTCTTGATCACCCACACACATCTCTTGCATGCTAACATAAGAAACCCGTTGAATTTATTAGGTCAAAATCTTTTAACTCGTAGACAAAATGTGAGACCTTTTCTTTGTTCTTGCCAAACCAATCAAGCGTATATTGGGCTGCCAAACTGTTACAGGAAATGCACAAGAAATGAGATTACTAATTTTCTTTTCAACCAGTTGAGGCATACATTGGACAGGTCACAGGGTGTAGCTTTCTTTTAGACTTATGTTCCATGGCGTGGTGCTTTATGTTATAGAAATACTTTGTCAGTATTACTGTAGAGTTTTGTATGAATTTTGTGTGGCTAGTTTATTGTCACCATGAATTGTTGTAATGGATTTTTGCTTGTTTTATGTTGAGTAATGCCCTTTTTAACATTCATTATTGATGGAAAATTTATTTCTTCCACAGCTATGGCAGGCAATATCATTCCAGCCATTGCCACCACAAATGCTATTATTGCAGGGTTAATTGTACTAGAATCTATGAAAATCTTACAAGGACGTCTAAATGAATGCAAAACAGTAAGTAAATAAAGTTCATTGTGCTGGGATATTTTTGGTTTGCAATTTTTGTAGTCATGTAGCTTTCTCAAATTTTTTGAGCCTTAAGATATTACTGTTATATGTTGAATATTTTTCACATAGGAGTATGCCTCTTTGTATACTGTTCTATCCATGGTTATTAAAACTCCTTTGGGGCTACCACTTAGTGTGCTCTGGGCAGATTATTCTAGATGGTTCTAAAGGTTCTTTGCAATGCCCCTTAAGCTGTAGCTACTAAATTTTTGTCCTTTTATTTTTTATGTTTATTTTGGTCTTTTCCTACATTGCTCTTCACTTACCTCCAATTTCCATTTTTTTCTTCTTATTTCAAGAATTAATTCTGTGGGCAAGTCTTACGAGACAAGAAATGTAATTTGTTCTTTCCATGAAGTAATATATAATAAAAATATTACTAAGACCTGTGACTTTGGTACTTAGAAGACAGGCAGAGGCTAAGAATTTATGTAGACAGCACTCTTGCCTCAAGGATGGTTTAAATAGCACATTATTACCTAGCCATTAACCCTTAAACGCCGAGCCTCTATTTACAAAAGCGTCTGCCGTATGCTGGCGGTGTTCGGGAGTTAGCGCCAAAGCGGAAAAAAAGATTTTTTCAAAAAATCACAGCACACTTAGTTTTAAAGGTTAAGAGTTCATTTTTGGCTCCTTTTTTTTGTCATTGCCTTAAGTTTAGTATGCAACCATCAGAAATGAAAAAAATATCATCATATATAAATATTGAAATATATGACAGCACGAAAAAAAATTTCTTATATAATTGTATACAAATCGCGCTGTGAGCAAAACAGTTAAAACTAATGAGTTATTTTTATTTTCTTTGTATTGTACACTAAATTGCGATGATTTTGGTATATAACAAATTGTAAAACGATCAAAGCAACACAGAGAAAATATTATCACAAAATGATGCATGAATTCGTAACGCGCGGACGTAAAAAAAAAGTTGTTTTCAAAAATTAACCATAAATCGAAATATTGTGCTAGAGACTTCCCGTTTGTTGCAAAATGAAGCTAATTGATTGAATATTACTAGACAAGTGTTTTAGCTTAAAATTGCAGTTTTCGACCATTTCGGTCGAGTTAAAGTTGATCGAAGGTCGAATTTTTTCTATTCATTGTGATTTATATGAAAATATTTCAAAAGTGATAAAAGCTACAACCATGAGTTATTTTTTGTTGTATTCTACATGAAATTGCACACATTTTCATATATAAAACTTTATGTAACGACTAATATAAAACGGTGCAAACATTACGACAAAGTGACGAAAGAATTTCTGAGATGTTCGGCCGAGTTACCGCGCGCGGATGTAAGGATTTTTTTTTTTTTTTTTTTTTTTTTTTTTTTTTTTTTTTCCCAAAATTCACCATAAATCGAAATATTGTGCTAGAGACTTCCAATTTGTTGCAAAATGAAGGTAAATGATTGAATATTACTAGGATGTAAGAGTTTTAGCTTACAATTACGTTTTTCGACCATTTCGGTCGAGTCAAAGTTGACCGAAGGTTGAAATTTTGGCACTTATCGTGATTTATATGAAAATATTTCAAAACTGATAAAAGCTACAACTATGGGTTGTTTTTTGTTGTATTTTACATGAAATTGTGCACATTTTCATATATAAACCTTTATGTAACGGCTAATATAAAATAGTGCAAAAATTACGACAAAATGACAAAAGAATTTCTGAAATTTTCGGCTGAGTTACTGCGCGGACGTAAGGGAAAAGTTTTTTCAAAAATTCACCATAAATCGAAATATTGTGCTAGAGACTTCCAATTTGTTGCAAAATGAAGGTAAATAATTGAATATTACTAGAATGTAAGAGCTTTAGCTTACAATTGCATTTTTCGACCATTTCGGTCGAGTCAAAGTTGACCAAAGGTTGAAATTTTTTGTAGTCGACGTACGGTACGTCCACTAGTCACCCGACAGACAATTTTAGTCGACTTACGATACGTCCAGTCGGCGTTTAAGGGTTAATAGCATCATGGTTCAGTCAGTAACTGAAAGTAACTTACATGTGGATTATTTTACTATATTTTACACTGCCTCAAACCTAATTCGTGTTCAGTGTACAGTATTAACATTGTCTTGAGGAAAACAGATACCTGGTCCTTGTCAGTAGGTTTCCAGTACTGTATTTTGTAGAAAAATGGAGCTGTCATGTTTCATAAACATATTAGATGAAAAATACTGAACCAAAAATGAGAATCATCCTAATTCTACCAACCAGACTCTAAAATAATAAGGCTCTAATCTTGATACTCTGGAAAGCATACTGTATACTGCATGCATAAGTGAAATCTAAACCTCATCATTAATAAACATAAATCCTCTAAATAAACTGTCTCAGTGGTCTGGTTAAACTACTTGATAACAATTTATGATATTATTATTAATATATGATACAAATACCTTTTTTAGATGTGGATTTTTCTGAAAATCATTGATTTCAGAACATAGATTTCTCTCTCCATTACCTCAGAAAAAAAAAACCTACCAAAATTGACTTGCAAATATAAAACAGAAGTCGTATTTCATTTCTTTATATATATAAATTGGTTAAAACATTATGGATTAGTAATACAGTACAGTAGTTTCAGGTTCTATAAGGTTGGAAAGGCTGACTATAGACAAATGCATCACAATGTAATCTTTGTTGCCTCAGGAAGGTAGAAGAGGTGCCATTAGTATTTTTTATTTATACTTTTACAGTAACATTGATCAATTTATTGCAATTAACAATATATCATGCAGATTGGTTTGAAACCATCATGAAATGCCTTGCTTCTGTATGATGACTCCCAGCCATTCAAGCTTATCCTAAACATGAAGGAAAGAGCACACTGCATATACTCGGACCTCTTGCAAGAAGCTCTTCTGTGCAATATGGCAGTGTTATCATTGTCTGTGTTCCTCTCCCAGCATTTAACATTTTGGATTTATTGTTCTTTATACCATAAACTTCTTTGTTTTCATTCATCATTGATTTATTAATATGCTATATATTGGTTTCTAGTGAATTTTGTTTTACACCATATTTCTTAGATTTTACTAGGCAGAGCTGATGGTGTTTATTGCTGACACTTAACGTGTGCCCTTTCATCATTTTTATTATTTATTTGATGTATGATTTTGTAATTTTCATTTAATACAAATTTCAGTTAATACAAAACTATGCCCACCAATTTTGAGTGCTGCAAAGAAAGATTCCACAATGCATGCCAGCTAACTCCACTGGGTCCATGACACCATGTTATTCAGTCTGTGCACCTTGATTTCACGATGTGCTTTATTCTCCCCAGAACACCAAGAGTTTTACACTTTCGTGTTGTGCCTTTCATTGGCTAGCATTATTAGTACATTTTCATCTTGCTTCACTTTTGTAATATTCAATAGCATTTTGTTACTTTTCTGTTGGCAACTAACTCACTGCTATGGTGTTACAGTGAGTAGCCAGTTGCCCTTCTGTTTGCTAGTGGTTTGCTGATTTTTTACATTTGTCATTGAATTTTTAATGAGTTCCGTGAATTTCAGTGAAGTCAAAGATTTCATTGAATTTTTAATGAGTTACGTGAATTTCAGTGAAGTCAAAGATTTCATTGAATTTTTAATGAGTTCCCTGAATTTCAGTGGTCAAAGATTTTTTTTTTTTTTCGTTGTACTGAGTTTTATTAATATCATATTCATGTAAATGTAATTTAGGATTTTCGGTTGCTAAGTGAATATGCCGATTAGTGTAACTTTAACCCTTGCCTTGTTATTGGGGTTGAATGTTTGCTCACTTATGTGTGCTTCATGTTTGCTCAGCCACAGTAATGGTTACCATTTGTTCGCACTGTTCTGGCTTAGTTAGTTGTGTGTTGTATTCATGAATTAGTTTGGCATTAATTGTGTTCATCATAATGTCCCAGCATACTTGTGTGGGTAAGGACGGCAATTCCTGTAGCACTTTATTTACAGTGCCCTTCATGTAGGGGCCAGCAATGTTTGCTTCATCTAACCTGCAAGGCATATTGGCTGCTCCTCCTGTTTTTCAGTGAAGTAGTTATTGTATCCACTAGTGTCTGCCTCTCCCAAAGGTCTCCCTTCTGTCTGCGGGAAGGATTTTCCTCTCGTCACATGGTGCACTTGCTGCATCTTTTTATGTCACTCATTCGAACCTCCTCGCCTTTCTCCCTTCCCCCCAGCTTCCTGCCCAGGCTCAGCATCATCCTTGATGCCAGTTCACTTTGCTGCTTATGATTTCTAGTTAGGACTAGGAAGAAGGGTGCACCTGTGCTTCAGGACTAGTTCTTTGCATTTAAGTCATCTGTACAGGAGTAAGTTGTGGCTTCACATGCTGATACAGGTGGCTGGTCCTTTAGAATCCAGGGCTGCTCTTCACAGGCTTTTTATAGCAACTATCACCGAGGAAGCCCATGTCTCTTTGGACCTTTCTTTGACAGATGTACAGCCTTGGAAATGGACAAAAGAACACTTCTGTAGGAGAGTCTCACCCTCATCCAGCTCGCCTTGTGCTGGGGACAGCCACGGCTAATCACCTGGTCCTCTCTCCAATACTCGCATCCGTGTTGAATGCATGTTTTATGTGCTGGTTATAGGTAATGTCATGACAAAGAGGGACATGGTCTTGCGGAACTTCTTTGGTCTTTTGTGTACTACAGAGCTTTGCTTGGTGTATGTTGTGGATCTCATGGCTCCTGATCTTTTGGGAGGCCGTTGTGCACATATTCAGGGACAAGTAGAACTTCCAGCACTCTCCAAGCAGCCATCATTAACTTTGTTGCCTCAGCTTCCTCATCATTTACTGCCTGTTCCACTTCTTCACTACGTCTCCATATTGTCAGTGATCTTCATCTATCTAGTACCAAAGGTCTACAGTTACTGACAGCTGGCTTTTTGTCACCCAGAGGTCACTACCTAATTCCCCTTGTCAGTCTTATAGCTCCAGGTCACCACTTTGTCCTGTAGGCTGTTGGAATTCTAACTTCAGGTCCCTTGCCAGGGGAGGCTGTATATGAAGTCCTGTTGTCTCTTATGCCCTCTCCTTCCTGGGTCAGAGGCTGCCTTCAGAGGAGATGGAGGGCCTAAGAGTGTACTTTGATTACTGCTTACTGTTCCTCGACTAGTGGTTCCCCCTTGCTTAGAGGGTTTACAAACTCTGCTAATATTTGCATTAGATGCCCTTCTGCTTCGTCTGCAACCCTTGTTGTGGCAATAAGTTTCACGTGTCTCCTAGCAAGACTTGGGCTAATGCTATGCCTTCCCCTGCTGCTACTTGTTCTTGGGACAAGAGGCATAAATCTTTTTTAGACTTCCATTCCTCAGGTGTTCATTCAACTTCATAATGGCATATCTTTATATAAATCAACCAATAAGTTTTAATTAGGATAGTATCCATAAAGTAATGACAGCTTCTTTTATTAATTTTTCTTGGTAGGTTAAATAATGGCTAAGTGTATTTTGAATAATTTTATTTTTCTTCTTTGTCTACTACTAACAGGTGTACTTGAACAGACGTCCAAATCCAAGAAAACGCCTTTTGGTTCCCTGTGTCCTAGATAAGCCAAATAAAAAATGCTATGTATGCTCAGAGAAGCCAGAAGTTTGTGTTCGATTGAATGTTGAAAAGACAACAGTCAAAACACTGGAAGAGAGAATACTCAAAGCAGCATTAAATATGGTTGCTCCAGATGTTGAGATATCAGATGGCAAAGGCACCATATTAATTTCTTCAGAAGAAGGCGAGACTGAAGAGAATAATGATAAGCTTTTGAAGGTAAGTTGGACGTTTAAATATTGTGAAACCACAGATGTACCATTTCTTAATTAACAGAAGCAGTTTATAAAAAACAGTAGGAACTCTGGTATATGAATATTATAGGGAGAAAATTTATTGTCAGAGCTCAAAAGTTTTGAAGTTCTTATCCAAATATAATTAAATCTCTTACGATTTAGGTGTCATTTGTTTTCAGGACTTTGGTATCATGGATGGCACTCGCTTGAATTGTGATGATTTTTTGCAAAATTATACTCTTACAATCAACATTGTCCATAGGTGAGTAACACAAGTGCATCATATGCTTGTATAGTGGTATTTTCCTCTACATTTACTTCCTGGAGCAATTTTTTTTTAGTATAAAAATACGACATACAATAGTTGTACAGTTTATTACTTTATGGTAAACCATAGCTTCGTGCCTTGCTTGTGAAACAATTACTTCAGATTTATAGTTAATTTTTTTTGCATTAAATACAAGTCACCACTAAAACTTTTCAATTTGATGTGATGGTATGTTCACTTTGGGGACAAGAGGTCCCCCTTGTTAAGGCACCCCCTCCCCCCCGCACATTAGTTGAAAGCTTGTCGTGCATTTTTATGCCATTAAGGCATCTTTATCTCATTTCACTGGAATTTCATTCCATTTCCCCTAAGTTGTCTGTTACCATTTCCTGCTTATTTGCATTGCATAAGAATTGCTTGCACCTTTCTCATCCAGTACTGTATTCTGTATTTTTCCTGCTATTTTTTTTTATGTGCTGTATACTGTATTTGTTATCTTAGCTTGAAACTTGCCATTCTTTTAAACAAACAGTATGTTCTCTTATGCAACTCCATTTATCTTTTTTTTTTCACTTGCACGTTCTTGGGCCTACGAAACGTTTGTTTGGCAGCCTCTGATTGCCTGGTACTGGGAGGTAGGCGACTCGCTCTCTGTCTCAATTTTACATCTGTGGCTCAGAAAACTAGCAATATGTGTATATTTTTTCATTTATCTCACATTTTGCACAAAGTAGGAAATTTTTTATTGTACCATGGGATGCAATTGTAATTGTACAACTAAATCATGATTTCCTAAAATCAATAAGATAAAACACAAAGGAATTACAAGGAGTAAAAGTGAAGAGAGAAGCATTTAATTCTTTATACCTGTTTTTACCAATCAGATTTTGCATCATTCAAGCGATCAAGATAAAATAAAACTTGTGTTTTCATACAGTAAATTCACCCTGAATATGCTGGTGCTTTCAGATTTTAGATGCTTGTGATATGTGAAGAGAAAATGAGGAATATGTCTTATATTTTGTTGTATCCGTTCTTGACTCAATTTGGCAGTAGTGCAAGAGACGGTGATCTGCAAACAGCAAGAGCTTTGAGGCTCCGATGACAGTTGCCAATTAGTGATATGAGAAGTTTGACATTTCGACAGTATTTACCATATTATGTCATTATATTTTCTGTAAATATTTTCTGTAAATAAATGCATAGAATTCCCATGATGACTGTTGTACTTTTTCACTCCAATATCATTTTGTCCGTATGTCTGAACATACCTGATAAGAAAAAATTAATAATCAGATTGATGCATCTGGATGTGTTGGTTTCAATTTAGTCTAGGTGAGAAATTTGCATATTGTAGGCTACATGATAAATAACAGGCCTACATAATTATCAAATGTAACATGTATATAAAGGAATAAACATTTGGTGTAAGAGTAGCTCAAACAAATTCTGGAAAAAGACAGAATTTTATATTTGTTACAACGCCAATAGATTTTATGGCAAGATTACTTTCGTTCAGTGAATAAACATATAAAAACCGTAAGCTTTTGGTGTTATTGACCAGAGAAACAAGCAGCCATAATAATAATGAACGCATAATTATGTAGGCCTCTTATTTATCATGTAGCCTACAGTATGCAAATTTCCCACCTAGACTAAATTGAAGCCAACACATCCAAATGCATCCATCTGATTTTTTTTTTTTTTTTTTTTTTTTCCATATTAGATATGTTCAGACATATATGATATTGGAGTGAAAATGTTCTACAGTCATATTGGGAATTCTAAGCTTTCATTTACAGAAACTGTAATTACATAATAATAGAGTAAATATTGATGAAACTGCAAACTCCTAATATCGCTAATTCGCAACTGTCAACGGCTGAGAGGACGAACGCAGTGTCTTTCAGACCACCATCTCTTGGTAAAATGAGTCAAGTACAGATGCAACATAATAAGATATTCTTCATTTTCTCTTCACATAAGGCACGCATCTAAAATCTGAAAGCACCAGCATATTCAGTGAATTTATTGTATGAAAACACAAGTTTTATCTTAATTGCATGAATGATGCAAAATCTGATAAGTAAAAACACATATAAAGAATTAAATGCTTCTCTCTTCAGTTTTACTCGTAATTCCTTTGTGTTTTATCTTATTGATTTCAGGAAATCATGATTTAGTACAATACCAAATCCTATGATATGACCAAAACTTTCCTGTCTTGTGCAAAACGTGAGGTAAATGAAGAAATATAAAGTTGCTAGTTTTCTGAGCTACCGACATAAAAACGAGAGCTGTCTACCTCCTGGTACCAGCCAATCAGAGGCTGCCAAACAAACGTCTCGTAGGCCCAAGAATCTACCCTAAGTGAACCAGCTATAGTGTATGATGTCACCCTTCAGCTGAAGAAATGCTCAGGTCTTTGTTGTGGACAATGCTAAATGTTTGACACCTGTTGAGATAAACCACTGATATATTTCTTTGCTTTAATTTCACCTTGCAAAGCCATTATGCTTGAATTTCATCTGGCAAAAGCACTGAATGGCTGGAAGTGTCCCAATGTTTGGCTAGAGAAGTAATTATTACACTTGGCAAGATGTCCAATCTGTTGTGTTTCTGTAGATTTCTCCTGTGTTTCAGTGGCACATGAGCCCCACCAAAGCACAGGGTACCCCAGTAAGTGTAGCTACAGATTGTATAATGCTAAATGTAAGATTGCACTCATCACAAGAATAACTTGGTGACTGAGGGCAGTTAAGTGTGCAAATTTCAGTCGACTCACACCAGAGTACTTAATATTTACTCATCTCCCAAACTCCATCAGCATACATAAAGTAATTGGCCAAGGAGAGAGATTATTAGAACAGAATTCTTCCCCTCAGGTTTTGGCTGTTGAATGTGGCCTTTCACATATACAAGTGTTAAGAGTAGTGTGGACAAGTAGATTTTAGGAGGTTAGTTAGTTATAAGATTACAGTACTTTAGATTATAGCTATTGTACCCTTTGAAGCAAAGTTGTAGGTTCGTATAAACAAATGGTTTTTGCGTACAAGGAGATTTCAAGTTTGAGGTAGTTAAATGTATTAAATGCACAAAGCTAAACAGCTACTAATTTTCAATCTTTATCGTACAAAAGTGAAAAATTAGAAGAAGGAGCAGAGTTTGAAGTACTTGGCAACCCAGATGAACTGAAGAAGGCACAAGAGGAACAAGCAAAGAAGAATGCTGAAGAGGCAGCTAAAATTTCAAATGATGCAGGTATGGGCATCATTGTATTACATCAGAGTTCATATTTAGTGTGATGAACTTTGGTTTTCTAGAAATATAAATTTTTTTCTAGAAATTTAAGTTTTAGGATTAAGAAGATATTTGTTTTATTTAAATATATACAAATATCCTCTATTGAATTAGAAATTATATTCATGAAATATTACACATTTTTTATTTAATTATAAGTTTGTTGTTCTTTTAGCTTGGCATGGATTTTGGCCAAATGCTTTCAATACTTTCTGATTCAAATGAGAAAGAAAGCCGTTAATGTCACCAGTACAGAATATTAACAAGGGGAACTTATGTATCCAGTACTACCATTGTGAAGAAAAAGTTTTATATGTGAAAGGTTAAATTAAGTGCATTATTCAGCTTTATTCTAGTACAAAACTACAAGTCCTTTGTGAAGGTCAGCATAAAATAAAACAGGCAATTATGAAATTGTATAATTTATATGGCTGTTATAATTGTTTTTATACATAAATATCCAGTTTATTAAACAATATAGTTTTTCCTGTCCAATTTCTGTAAGTTACATAATTACCATGCCTAATCTTAGTATGTCATTCTTGATTAACAATTACATATATATATCTTTCTTGATTAACTATTTCATAGTGTTTTCAGCCACTGACTAATTTTGTTTGTGCACATTCAACAATTCACTTAGAGTGAGGTTTTATTTTTTTAACATTTTAGTATTGGTCAGTTGCCTCCCTAACAAACTGTGTGACATAAAGATGCCAGTATTGGAGTACGAAATGGTTAAGCAGTGTAGATAAAACCTCCATCCCAAAGAACAAGCATCGAGTGTATCATTTTTAGATATCAAATTATCGTATTTAATACTGTTAATAAAATAACTGAGCTTAAATTAATGGGAAATTAGCTTTTGTTCAATTAATTGATATCAGTATTACAAAGCATGTGAAATTTGATCACCAAGAAGTTTTTGGCTTTTGCCGTTTGTTTTTGTGTTGTAGATTAATAGTAAAAACTTTTTCATTAATAGGTAAACCACTTTTAAGTAGAGCTTTGGTCATATAGTTTTTTTTTTATTTTTATGAATGTGTTTCTTAATATTTGGAAATCATTGGATTAAATAGGAGCATTTTTAAAATCCCTTCCCACATTATTCACGAAAAATAAAAAACTTTCAGGAGCTGGAGCCTCTACGATGGTCATGGACGATGAAAATGACTTGGTATGTCTTGATGATGATGAACCCAAGAAAAGAAGAGCAGATGATGAAGGAACACAACCTGTCAAGAAAATGCGAGTGGATCCAACAGATGATGTTGTAGTGCTTTAAAAATAGAACTGTCTGGTGTTGTGGACACTTTATCTCCTCTGTAGTGTACTTTTAAGTGCACTGCTTTACTTCCCTTGTGTATCCCTACAGTACAAAGAAATTTCTGACTTTTTTTTTTTTAATATATCAGTTTTTATTTATGTTACTTTTGAGTTCTCTTAGTAATCCATTGTGTCAGGTAAAAAATGCTTTGTAAATGTAGTGCTAAAACAAGGCTGCAACTTTTCTCTTCATATAGTTAAGAATCCAGTATGGTCTTATTTTTGTATAGCATTAAAGTTAAATATTTTTAAGACTTTAATTTGATGCTTGCACAATTTCTAATTTAGTTTTGAAAGGAAATGATTGGCACTGTGAAGGATGCCCTAAACCTTCCTTGTTAGTATTTATCCATTTTTTTCTTTTAGAAATTCTACAGGGTGGTTGAAAAGTAAAAAGTAACTCCCTATTTTTAAATTCATATTGTTTATTTCATGACTATAAATTTTACAAGAAATGAATGAGAAAATATATAGCATGGAGTTTCATTTAAAATTTGATAGGTACCAGCATTCGCTACCAGCTTCTCAAGCCGCCCAGGTACCACATCAATGGATTCCACCAGGAACTGTTGTGGGATGGAAGACAAAACTTCTTGTATTCACCTTTCAAGTTCTTACGAAGTAGTTGGTTTCGTACAGTAGGCTTGCTCCTTTAACCAACCCCAAAGAAGAAAGTCGCAAGGTGTTAAGTCAGGGCTTCTGGCTGGCCACTCATGCAGACCAAGATGACCCATCCATCTCCCAGGGAAGTGGGCATTCATGAACAAGAGCAAAATGTTGAGGAGCACCATCTTGCATTAAAATCAACATTAAAATCAAATCTTCAATATGCTCCCAATTACTGATAACTAGTCAGATTTCATCTTGCAGCATGGTGAGGTACCTTCTGGCTTTCATGGTATCGCGAAGGATGAAGGGACCCACAATACTGTCCACATCGCAAAGGATGAAGGTACCCACAATACTGTCCATATTGCGGAGGATGAAGGGACCCACAATATTGTCCAAAATCATTTTACACCATACTGTTACCTTAGGCCAATTCTGCATTTTTTTTTTGAGATAACACGAGGATGTTCTCCTGCCAGTAGTGGCAGTTGAGACGATTCACAAACCCACCGATGTGGAAAATACTGTACCGTTTCTTCACTCCAAAGGATATTTTTAAAGATCAGACCAATCTTCATACCAAGCCAACATCACCTCCCCATACTCCATACAAATGTCAGTGTCTTCAGCAGTGTGTGCTTGAGAGTAGTGTGACTTCCAAACATGCCATTTAAGCTCCTCCTTGAGCACAGTTCATACACAGTGAAAGGAAAGCCCACTTTCCATTGCTGCTTGTCGAATTGGACTTTATGGGTTATGATTAAACATTTCTTGAACAACTTGCACTAACCCCAGTAAGGGGCTACGAGGGGTAGTGCCATCAGTGCACCTCATGTGGTGTAGCTGCAACCCATCTCATTCCTTTTACTGTACCTCCATTCATATTTGCTTTCCTCCTGCTACACTTATCAGACCTTTTACTGTCAATTTCCATTTCAGTGCTGAATGACCTCATAGGTCGCAGTGCTTGGCCATTGTCCTAAATTCTGTATTTTATTCAATTCAATCAATATTCACCTTGCACTCCCTCTGGATCACTGGAATTGGAAGGGCACCGCTTCTTTTGAGTATCATGTACAGATCCTGTAGCCATGAGTTTTGCATGACAATTCTTGATCATCTTTGTGTCAACTTCAGCATATCTTCATTTAACCCTTAAACGGCGAGCCTCTATTTACAAAAACGTCTCCCGTATGCCGGCGGCGTTTGGGAGTTAGCGCCGAAGCGGAAAAAAAAGTTTTTTTCAAAAAATCACAGCACGCTTAGTTTTTAAGATTAAGAGTTCATTTTTGGCTCCTTTTTTTTGTCATTGCCTGAAGTTTAGTATGCAACCATCAGAAATGAAAAAAATAACATATAAAAATATTGAAATATATGACAGCGCAAAAAAAATTCATATATAATTTTATACAAATCGCGCTGTGAGCAAAACGGTTAAAGCTAACGGATTTTTTTTTTCTTTGTATTGTACACTAAATTGCGATGATTTTGGCATATAACAAATTGTAAAACAATCAAAGCAACACAGAAAATATCACAATATGATGCATGAATCCGTAACGCGCGGACGTAAAAAAATGTTTTAAAAAATTCACCATAAATCGAAATATTGTGCTAGAGACTTCCCGTTTGTTGAAAAATGAAGCTAATTGATTGAATATTACTAGACTGTAAGTGTTTTAGCTTACAATTGCAGTTTTCAACCATTTCAGTCGAGTTAAAGTTGACCGAAGGTGGAATTTTTTCTATCGTAATTTATATGAAAATATTTCAAAACTGATAAAAGCTACTACCATGAGTTATTTTCTGTTGTATTCTACATGAAATTCTACATGAAATTGTGCACATTTTCATATATAAAAGTTTATGTAACAACTAATATAAAACGGTGCAAACATTACGACAACGTGACGAAAGAATTTCAGAGATGTTCAGCCGAGTTACCGCGCGGACGTAAGGAAAATGTTTTTTTCAAAAATTCACCATAAATCGAAATATTGTGCTAGAGACTTCCAATTTATTGCAGAATAAAGGTAAATGATTGAATATTACTAGAATGTAACAGTTTTAGCTTACAATAGCGTTTTTTGACCATTTTGGTCGAGTTAAAGTTGACCAAAGGTTGAAATTTTGGCAGTTGTGATTTATGTGAAAATATTTCAAAAGTGATAAAAGCTACAACCATGAATTATTTTGTTGTATTCTACATGAAATTGCGTACATTTTCATATATAAAAGTTTATGTAACGACTAATGTAAAACGATGCAAACATTACGACAACGTGACGAAAGAATTTCAGAGATGTTCGGCCGAGTTACCGCGCACAGACGTAAGGAAAGTTTTTTTTTTTTTTTCAGAAATTCACCATAAATCGAAATATTGTGCTAGAGACTTCCAGTTTGTTGCAAAATGAAGGTACATGATTGAATATTACTAGAATGTAAGAGTTTTAGCTTATAATTGCGTTTTTTTACCATTTTGGTAGAGTTAAAGTTGACCGAAGGTTGAAATTTTGGCAGTTATCGTGATTTATATGAAAATATATCAAAACTGATAAAAGCTACAACCATGAGTTATTTTCTGTTGTATTCTACATGAAATTGCACACATTTCCATATATAAAACTTTATGTAACGACTAATATAAAACGGTGCAAACATTACGACAACGTGACGAAAGAATTTCTGGCGCGGACGTAAGGAAAAAGTTTTCAAAAATTCATCTTAAATCGAAATATTGTGCTAGAGACTTCCAATTTGTTGCAAAATGAAGGTAAATGATTGAATATTACTAGAATGTAAGAGGTTTAGCTTACAATTGCGTTTTTTTACCATTTCGGTCGAGTCAGAGTTGACCAAAGGTTGAAATTTTGGCAGTTATCGAGATTTATATGAAAATATTTCCAAACTGATAAAAGCTACAACCATGGGTTGTATTTTTTTGTATTTTACATGAAATTGCGCACATTTTCATATATAAAACTTTACGTAACGGCTAATATAAAACTGCAAAAATTACGACAAAATGACGAAAGAATTTCTGAAATTTTCGACCGAGTTAACCGCTCGGACGTAAGGAAAAAGTTTTTTTCAAAAATTCACCATAAATCGAAATATTGTGCTAGAGACTTCCAATTTGTTGCAAAATGAAGGTAAATGATTGAATATTACTTGAATGTAAGAGTTTTAGCTTACAATTGCGTTTTTCTACCATTTCGGTCGAGTCAGAGTTGACCAAAGGTTGAAATTTTTTGTAGTCGACGTACGGTACGTCCACTTGGCATCCAACAGACAATTTTAGTCGACGTATGATACGTCCAGTAGGCGTTTAAGGGTTAATGGTCCTCCACTATCTTTGCACTTTAACAGCTCTCCAAACTTCGTAACGTGCTGCTAGCTGGGCACGCTCCTGCAGGGTAAGACATCCAGCCATGTTGGTAGGGCTTCCAAGGGCTTCCAAATTTCAAACCAAACGATGCAAAAATAAAAAATTTTAATCCCATTCATAACGGAAAATACACAAAAAATTATAAAAATATTACAATACATAAACTTTACAATTGCCCTGTAGGATAACTTTATGAATTCAAAAGCTGTCATGCTGAGAAATTGGCAGAAAAATGATTCAGAATAGAAAAACCACCATCATACTGCAGTGGTTCTGTAATTTTCAATGTCAGTTGCACTGGGTCCTTCAAGCTTCATAGTTTGATTTGTAAACTAGCAGATAATTCAGGGGCATTGTCTTTGTTTTTTCCATTAAATTAGTCTGGATAGGTATTAAAGTCTAGATAGTCTCTCAATATCCACAGAATGCAAGTAACAATCTAAAGTGAATTAATTTAAGTCAAGGTAATGAAAAAATTATGAAGCAGGAAAAGGTGGACTGGTTTGTTGACCAATAACATGACTAGCGGGGGCCCTAACAGATTTTACAAGTTATTGAATTATTGTGCAACAAGATTTATCATGAGAGATGCTAACACAATTTAGCAGATTTGATGAAATGGATGTGCCTTTTCAGATATGGCAAAACTGAATACAGATCAGATATGTCTTAGTAAGTTCCTGCCAAACCTGACTATATCATGCAGTTTTCTATGAACAGGGCAGAGAGGTAGTGGGGTGTGTTGGTGAGGCATCTCAGAATGTCACTGTGTACAATGGTGATACATCTAATGGCCTCTCGGGTAGTCCAACATAACTACCTAGCACAAGTCGTCTTAGGGCTCAAAGGCACTGCAAGACTTCATGTGAGGTAACAAGTAGGAATGCTGTTAAATATATTACTTTTGAAATTGTTTCCACAGTCATTCTGCATATACCCTTGAGGTATGTTGCCATCCTGTGATTTGGGTGATTTATAAAAATCTCTAGCACAGGAATAGTAATAGTGAGGGAAATGGGAGATTTCTTTTATTCACAACACTACTTTAATAAGCCTGGAGTAGAGCCTTCTACGGGGCATCTCGAGTAAGGAGTTTGGGTTATGAAAAGATGGTGTACTTCAGGGTGGTGATGAGTTTAGTTTAAAGGCACTGACAAGAATGGTTATGCAAGGCATGATGCACAACTTTTAAGAAAATAAAACATATCTTCCTGCATTAAACTCTTGAGCTCGGTTATCTTCCTGCATTAAACTCTTGAGCTTAGTTCTTAAGAATGTGAGCCTATTTTCTTAGCTACTGAAGAAGGAATGTAAGCCTATTTTCTTAACTACTAAAGAAGGATCACTGATGTTCACTTTCAAAAATGGATAAAGGAGAAAGGGACAAATTAACTTTCCATGTTGCAATTTTTTTTTTTATAAAATGCTTGCAAGATTTTATTAGTACTTGTGTTCTATCAGAGAACTGCAGATTATCTTTAATTTATGGAATAGCATCACAAGCACACTTTAAGGCTATTTAAGTAAATTTTTTCTGTGCATAAATGTCATTATATAAGTCTGTCCAAGGCAAAATTCTGACTGACATTGCTTCAGTCTGCCACTCCCAACCATTTAGGAGAATTTCTTGAGGGGAAGTTTTAATTAAAATTGGGAGTTGAGTACTAACACTTGAATATGGAAGACCAGATGTATTTTGTATTTTTCCTAGGTATTTAAACCATTGCATTTTTATAATTATCCTTCAGCAAGAGCTGGCGCGGTCATTGAACTACGTAGTTAACCGATGGTAAAAGGGGGCGAGTTAGGAAGGCCTCTTGCTCACTCAATAATGCTAGCCACTTTTCCTTAAGCTGCAGGGACCAGGCTGGGTGGTTGTAGTGGGTTTTAGCCATATAAAAGTGCCTTGATTCATATTGTACCAGGAAAAATACAAATTACTTAAAAAATTTATTTGTTCCAACAGAAATACAAACCATTGACATATAAAAGGAGGCTTACTCATTAGGTGATAGGTAGTCCTTGTTAACTGATTGTAGTTTAACACCAACTAGAAAAGTCATGCTCCTGGTTGCACTTACAATCAGGATGCCTTGACTCCTGTAACACCCTTCCAGTTTGGTGAAAAGGTTGGTCAGAGCATTAGGCTCTGGGCCAGAGTAGCCTTCATTATGGGAATGTACTTAAGTGAAAAAGGACCTTTGGGAACCATGAAATGCCCCGTAGGCTTTCAAAGCAGAAGGCAGCTACTCCTGGTTAAACTAAAAAATTGGTTCAGCAAGTACTTTTCTACAGCTAAGTGCAAGTCCTACAGCGCAGCCTGCCTGGATGTATGTCTCTCAGTAAGGGTGAATAAGGAGTCCATGACTGCTATACTGGCATTCTGACCAGTGTTCATGAGGGTCAGCAGTACTGAATGCCACTCAACTATTGGCTATGAGTAGCAGCAGCCTGAGTTAGTTTGAAAAGAGAAATCAACACTTGATTACCTGCGGATGAAAAAAAAAAAAATTAGTGGTAATTATAGAACCCAATTATAGCTTCCATTATTACTTCCAGGGAATGGGATGAGAAAATAGAACAGTGTAACATTCTGTTCAGTCAGAAGCTACGAGATCAAGCATAGGAAAAAATACCCAGCCCAAGCTATAAAAGCTGCCATTTGAGGGAGTAAGGATTACAACATATCAAACAGACCCCAACCACAGAGCTCGTCTGCCAGCAAGATCCACATTGGCAGGCAGCCCAATTATGTGGCAAATCATCCATTGATGCATCTTCAGATGTGGCTGTGCAGAGAAAGAGCAAAGCTTTCCTCTCTGCTCGGCAAGGTGCGCCTATCTTTGTAGTGTAACAAAAATAGTACCAAGTAACGATCAACTTTTCTTGGAACCATGTAGGGTAGCAATGCTTCCAACATTCCAAGAATACTTGACTTGCAGATAAATCGAGCCTTAGCACCATTAAAAACCCCAACAATTCAGGAGGAGGGAGAATTCATAGAACTCCTAGAGTTTGCCATCCTACATACATAACCAGGTACTTGTCTGCTAATTAGGTGCAGAATTAAAATTTTATCTATTGCCCAATATGTCAGAAGCAAGTAGGATAAGTAGGACTCCTCCTGGAGCAGGAGCCCAATAGAAATTCATTGACCAGCTTGTATACAGTAAACATAGCAGAGCTAAGTCTAGACAACATTCAGGAGAGAACCTAATAACCACATGTAGAGATGTCTGGCTTGAAACCGTTTTCAAGTTACGGTCCTGTGGCAGACAAAATAGGAAAATGTGGTATTCTGAGAGAGGTAATTGCATTTCTCGGAGCTGCCTAAGCATGAATATGACTAATTCACAACATGTGCCATTCCATCTAAAGAGTAATGTAGCACACCTTAGCTAGGGATCAGATACCAAACTCCAGTCTCAGTGATCCTCCTACTCAAGAGGGGGGCACCTGTGAAAACTTTGACTGGTCCCTTGCAACTACTAATGCCTTTCTCCATCTCATCTGTAAACCTTGCCAGCAAGGCTTTAGATCTTGGAGAATCTAAAGGGGATGCTAAGATGGCAAGATGAGCAACCCTCTGAAATATGAAAGCTGTATTAATGGGACGAATACTGTAACCTTCCCTGCCCATTCTTCTCTTACCCTATCTGTTATAGCAGGAGGAAGGAAGGTTGGTTAAGTTTTACTTCCCTTTCTGAAGGAGAAAGGGCTGGAATATTGGTCTGGGTTTGGGGAAGTTTATTTCTTCCCAACTCAAGAACCTGAAGGTCTAACCACACCCTTAGGTTTGGCTGCAGATCACTTCGCTACCACTAAAGGTTCATAGAATATTAGGCGTTGGAATAGAGAATGTAAGCATCCTGCTTCTCTTTTCACCACTGACTCCAAGTTACCTCTTAAAGAGGTATTGTGGAGAATGAAGGGTGTGGCAGCAAAGATGGGGAGGAATGGGGAATCTGTGATTCTTTCCTGCCCTTAGTTCATGTCTGACTTCCCTTCATGCAGTAACCAAGATGCTAAGATCGTTTCTGTTGTTATGGAGCCACAATTGATGCCACAAAGGCATCCTGCATGATTGTAAGAAGTTGTCCACTAGATTGCTAGATAACATTGGCAAGTTACCTGGTCCACCACCCTACAGGCAAACCACCCACAGCCATTAGAACACCTAGAAGAGTCGTCCGGTAAGTTTCATGACAGAATGGCGATAGTTGCTTCCTAAAGATCATTAGGCTCACCAAGAGCTTAACAGTCTACATACTAATACTGATGCAGGGGCACAGATAGGATTAAAGAACCTCCAAAGGTATAAATTCCCTACAGTAAGAGTTGACTTCCTACAAAGACAAATTGATATCAATACAGCCTCAAGTTCTTCCTTGGGAGTGAGTGTACAAGAACAGCTTAGTCAATTCCGATATTTTAAAAAGATTACAAACCACCTCTCAAAATCATTGTTCATGAACCTGTAGATTGTCTTGCAATAATGATTCAGGTTAACACAATCTGATGAAATCATGGTAGAAATTTACTTCCATTTGATTGGTCGAAACATAAAGCAAAACTGTTTGTGTGTAACATCAGAGGATTGTAGCGCAACCATCCTGTATGTCTGTGCATGGTAAAGCCTATATACACTGACAAGAGGTGGTGTGGTAGCTACCTGATCTTTTGGGAAAAACTTCAGCTAAGACCACTTGCCAGAGTGGTACAAGAATAAGCCACAATTGTGTAATAACCATCTTGGTCTGAGTGTTACCCAATTGCATGTGGACCAATCTCTCAGCACTCAAGTACTGCAAACAGAAGTCTGCTGTATGCACCAACAACTTAACAACAGGTGGCAGCATTAGCTCAACTGCATTTGCCTAGAAAGGCATGGGATATAGTCAAGGTACATGCTTGAGGTTCAAGGTGACTTAGACTCTCCCTCCACTTGAGAATTAGTGAAATGTGGTTCATGACATCCTTAGACTTTCTCCAAGCTGTTCTTCCAAAAAGAAGAGTCTCGCAAATTTTCCGCTTCCTCGCTTGTTCCCGATCTCGTTGAATCAGCTGCACCTCTCATTGGAAAAGGCAGGAGAGAACCAGCAGTTTTGCTGTCTGAACAGAATTCAGACAAACTGCTGCCCCACTGCTCTTATACTTGGTCACAACCAAGGGGAGAATAAGAACATGCACCACCTTTCTTGTGCACTATACTCTTGCACTGAAGGTGGAAGAGATCAAAGTAGTGCTCCCTCGAGAGACTGCTCAGATTGCAACCACTCTGGGAAGCTTCTTCTCAAGTGAGGTGTTGGTGACCTATGCCCCACCCTCCAGAAGGAAAGCACAGCAAATAACTTGTCATGTTGCTAGACTGTGCATAGTCTGGAGATCATGCATACACAGAATGAACAGATTGTGCAAGCCCACCCTGGTGCAATGCCTCAGAGATGCAAGGAGTGGGTCTACCCTGAGCTATATAACACACCTGGTTGACAGACTTAGTAAGGTAAGAGCAAGGATGTACAGATTCATTTCATTGAGTTCAAAGGCACACCAGGGAATAGGTAGGGAGCAGTCTTCAAAGTGGGCATGCATGAAAGAAAAACCACTTCCATTCACTTGCAACGAAGTAGAGTGCAAGAGAGAACTTACTTCTTTTTACAGGAGGCCGTAGACTTCCACTTGCCTCCTTGTCTCTGAGCAGTAGTAATGAATCAGGGGATAAGGAGAAGACAACAATCTTGAAGATGATGACAATGATGGAGGTGGTAAAGAGGAAGGTTTCTACCTTTTCTCCTGGACACTGTCTTCTATTGAAGGAGTTGTTTGGAACAAGAGATGTGGAAACATCTGCCAGAGGTTAAGTTACTGGAAGAGCTACTGCAACTAGAGAGTTCCCTTCCTTTATGCTGGCTAAGCTAAGCCACAGTTCCTACAACAACAACTGCTAAGCATCACATAATTCCTCATTTCCTGGCAAGATGAAATGTAAGGGTTTTGTTACATCTTGGTTGAAAGAAAAGAAGTGAAGGGGTCCAGTAGCAATTGTAGACAAGAGGCCAAAGGGATGCTGCAAACACCCTTTAGTAACAGAGTACCATGTGAAGTGCACTGATGGCACTACCCCTCAACAGAGTTTCAATTCTTGTGCTCCATTTCATTTTCTGATTTCCATCTTTCTTTCAAAAAACTCTGTTCCACTTCACTGTCTTACAATCTGAAGGGCCAGAAGTGCCCCAGCACTTGGCTTAATCACCTAAACTTCATGATTTGCTCATTCCGTTGAAACCAGAGAACAGAGAGAGTAATTCCAATGCAGCTTAAGAATCAGTCTCAAGAGACAATCCTTTTCTCTTTTCTCTAAGAGGTGATGAAGGCAAGGAGAAAATAGAGTTGAAGTAAATTATGAAATTTAGGCTATAAAACCCAGCACTGGGGCTCTTTTGGCCATTCAGTGTTTTCAAGAGTGTGGGAACATGTATACAAATTTCAAGGCAAACTGAAAACCAATTGATCCAGATTTACAGTAACTACCTAATTTTCTTTAAAAGCATTAGATCACCATAAAAAATCTTTGGCAATTACCCCACTCAAGACTTGCCATTCGGTTAGGCAATTCCTCTCGATTAAAAAAAAAAAAAAAAAACTTGATTAAAAAAAACCTCTATTAAAAAAATAATAAAAAAAAAAAGTAAAAATATGTTAATGACAGGAGTTGAATATCTGAACCTGTCTTCCATTTCCACGGCATTAAATGCCTGTGGATGACACATGCCTTCTTCCTTGCTGAATACCACTTTTATGGTGTTTCTATGAGGGGGTAATGTGTTCAATATTTCCACCTGGAGAATGATTTTAGAAGTCACATGAGTTTCACTACCTGCTGTGACTAGAATGCCTTAACTCTAGTTTTTGATGTTCCAGGGCAGGATACTGCTGATCTATACACAGTCCCATTTTTATGCAGCAGTGTGCCATGTAAAAGTTGCACCTTTTCTTGTGATAACATTCATGACATCCCTTTGTTTTGGGGCACCACGAAAAAATGAGAATATTAGGTCATGAAGGGAAGAAATATAAACTTCTTGAAATATTAAATATCAGTTTGACCAAGGAATTAGCATTCCCCAATATTGACACAGCAAGGGTAAGTCAGCTTAACCTGCCTGTTAGATCAAAGACCAAATGAACATGGAATCATCTATCTGTAATATAGCAGAACTTTGAAGAATGTGTGAATGTTCATGCTGTGTATTTGTATAAAATATCATTGAATATCTGCACTTCTTTAATAGCAGTTATAAAGGCCGGATAAGATGAAAATTAATAAAATAAGAGAATGAAGTAATACAGTGATGAAAAAAGTATAGAGGGATGTTCCAGGAGAACATCCCCTGCCACCCCCTTCCTTTTCATGAAGCCTGTCACGCAGCCAACAGAAAATTGTCCAGTGAAACCATATGACTTCAACATTCCTCTCAACAGAGTACGCTAGGGGATGTGATAAGAGTATAAAGATACAGGTGGCTGACAGCTTTTGTTGGGTACAGACTTGTCAGAATACATAAAATCTAAGTGCATATTCATAGGCCTAATTATGAACTGAAATTGAACCAAGAACAAAGATTTAAGATGCATAAACTAGGCCTATACTGCTGTAAGGCAGCTGAAACATGGCCATTAAAAGAAAATAGAAATTTTCCAAATAGACAGTATGGGGAGAAATATATTACAAATCAGACTCGGTGTAATGTGCTGAAAAATGAAGAGTGTAGTCTCAAAACAGAGATAAGATTGGTCTCATTTTGATATCTGCCAACTGAAATTAATTATAATTCTTACTAATGAGTAAGTAGGCAGTCCCCAGTTTACGACAGGTCTGGCTTACAACGTTCTGAGGTTACGACGCTTTTCAAGTATATTCATCAGAAATTATTTCCCGGTTTACAACGCATGTTCCGGGGTTACGACGTGTCGTACGCCGATCTGACAGAAGAAATATGGCTCCAAAACGGCACAATGATCAAAATTTTGAGGTTTTTTTGATGAACAACTCAATAAAAATGCAGTTTACATCGTTTTCAATACACCCAATGCATTAAAAGTAAGGTTTTCTTAGGTTTTTGACGATTTTTTGGTTCATGACGATTTTTGGTTTACGACGCGGCGTAAAAATGGAACTGTCGTAAACCGGGGACTGCCTGTACTATAATTTGTGACTAGGAAGCCTAGCTACTTTTTGTTCAGCTGTGCCGAGTGTTGTTCAGTTAGTGAATATTTTTTTGCCAGTGTTAAACAAGAGGATAAAACCACTGAAATTTTAAGTCTTGGAAGAGAAACTCCACAATCTTATAAACCCCACCTCTATTTGTCCAGACTAAGGATGTAACCTTGAACAATATATCAATTTGGCCAGATGTGCTACAAAATACTAGTTTACAGTTGTCAAGCAAACTTGTCACTGTTTAGCCTTAGAGGGCCCTATGAACTGCATCATAACCACCATCTTCCATGTATCCAAGGCATTAGCAACCATGGCCCTCCAGTATTTCCTACTTCTTGTTATTTGCATAACTTTTGAATGGAGTTATTTTTACCCAGCATCAACAATTCAAAACTCCTAAAATAAAGTTAGAACTAGTGTGCCAAATTTAAAATATGAGTCTCTGGTACAAAATGGTTCCAGCAGCTAAAGAACGTAGGTCAATAAAGTATACATCCATAGTTACCAAGACCTCCCTGTCCGTGGTGCATTTACCTAATACTTTATCTCAGATTCCATGGCCATTTTGTTTAGCTTCTGGAATGTACCTGTCAGCATTTGTATCCACTGTAGTTAACATCCAAAGCCTAGTGAGAGAGATAGCCGAAGTGTAAAATTATGTTCCAAATAAACACAGGAGCTGTGAAACACTGAATATTATTACAGTTTATTGTGACTATAAAAATATTTTAATTTTAAAAGTGCATTTTCAATCTAAAAAGAACCATAAGACTAAAGAACATTTAGCTTAAAAATAAAATTAAAAATTTTTGGTTATACTTTCAATACTTAAAAAAAATATGACAGCACCATAGAACTTTAAGACACATGGAGTATTATGGCTAAAACAATTGTTACTTTACTCTTTGAAAAACAGTTTTAGAAACTGACTCCTGAAATACACCAGGTTTCTAAAACCCCACATCACTGATTTTGAGTGAATATCTTTATTTGGTACTTTCTTCCTTAGAGTTTTTCTTGTCTTTTACCCGAGATGATTTCTCTTTCTGAGAAGGTGGTTTCCCTTTCTGAGAAAGTGGTTTCTCTTTCTGAGGTGGCGTTTTTTCTTTCTGAGAAGGCTGTTTCTCTTTATCTGTAGTTTTTTTGTGTGTCACGTGGTTTGTTTTTATCTGCAGTTTTTTTGTCTTTGATGAGCCTTCACCTTTTGATTCACCTTTACCTTTTGTTTTATTTTTTTCTCCCTTGGCAACTTTTCCTTTCTCACTTCGGCTTTTTTTCACTTTTCCTACAAGTTCTGTACTCTTCTTTCCTCTTGTAGACCCTTTACTTGCTGTAGCATTACCTTCAGTTCTGGCTTTACTAGGTGGTGGCTTTGCCTCAAAATCTTTATTTAACTATGGGGAAAAAGTTTCAGGGTTAAAATTTGGACTAAAGCCCACAAATATAAAAACAATATTCTCTCAAATTTAAATCTGTAAATTGAAAATCTCAAAAATCAAAGTATTTAAATCCTATAAATTTAAAAGAAAACTTACTCCTAAATCACAGCACAGATGTGAAAAAAGTTTTCTACCCTTAAAAAAACTTCCAGAAAATAGTTTAAAAATTTGCACTTACAGCTTTTCTCAAACTGTAAATGGACCAACTACCGTAGATGGTAAGCATTAAATCTAACTTTCATTCTGAACAAAAACTGTTCTTGTACAGTACTATTTTTGTAAATGCTCAGTAAGTTTTCTACATTCATGACAAAAATATCCATCAAAACACAGCAATACCACAACTAAAAAAATTAAGTACATTAGGAAGCAGTATACTGTATATCAAAACACAGCAATACCACAACTAAAAAAATTAAGTACATTAGGAAGCAGCATACAGTATACCAGTATTCTTAAAAACATTAACATCTGGATATTCTGATGTAGCTTTTGACATGGATCTATAGGCCCCTTACACATAAGTGCCTAAACTTTCAAAATGTATTGCTACAATTTTTAGATGGGAAGTTATCATATGTGAACTTCACACCCACTTATGGCTATGATCTTATTTGAGGTTTTTCTCCTTAAGTAGCACATGTTTTACCTTATGACAACAAGAGCCACATTACACATTTTTTAAACAGTAGGTTGTCCTCAAAGCAGTCTCACTATTGACCTACTTGATAACTGATATTTATGCACTTCTTAGTAAAGGTACAGAAAGTTTGGCTGTGCAAAAATGGCAGTGCCATATCAGCAATGAAGGGAAAGCGTTAACTGCTGAAATTTTCATCTTGTGAGGCAATCTAAAGGGTTACACAAGGCTTTGCTGTTGAATTTTGCTTGCTAGTAGTTGACCAAATCCATACAACAAAAGTTTGACTAATCAGGTGTTTAAGAGGTTTTTGTTAAGCTTAAGATTCAAAATGCACATTTTGGGTGTACTGTAACATATTGCACCCAGTATTTCCCTGCAGTGCAACCTTCCAGCTTAAATTCATTATTAGTGGAGTTCAAGTTCAGCAACACTCCAATGTAGTTTGAAAAAGGTTTATTCCATCATTGGGTTTACATTCAATCAAATTTAGTTTGAAGCAGAGGAGCCAGACCTGCTTCAATGGTATATGTAGCAAATGGCTGGAGTACAAAAGAGATTGATCTCTCATAATAAAGAACAGGGTTAATGTGCTTTGGAATAGCTTTGGCAGAAATTTCAGAGCTGAACTGAATTAATGTCTATCAAGCACGTCATGCAGACCACATGGTGCTATGTTATGCTATTTATAGTAAGTTATGGTCGAAGTTAGTGATTGATAGGTCATATTCGATGAAGAATGTTTATTTGTTGAAGGAAGTAATTACACTTTCTATGGGGATGTGTTCTGATTCGGTGAGAATATCTTGAAAGGCAAGGTGGATGGGGAAGAGAGGTCAGGCTGGGAAATGCTCTGTTGCGTGCGACTGCATGTTGGGGGCAAGAAAGGTTTATATGGGATACTGAGAGAGGGGTATGGAAAGTTGGACACAGTGTTGGAGGGGATCCGTTCAGCAAGTGGGAATGTGTTAGATTGTATGACCGACACGTAGTTGGGTAAATGCTGTTTCCCATCGTCTTTTCTTGTGACATGGGTTTAATCATGGTAGTACAGTAGGTTTAACTGCACGGAGCTTGTTATTCGAGATACCAGTCTAGAAAAACTGCCAGTGACTTAAAAGAATGGGACAATCTTAATATGGGATGGTTTTGAAGTGTGGGCATCCCAACAAAGCTGCAGAGCAGGCCAATGAGTTCACTTGCTCATTGCCTAGGATGCCCACATGGCTCAGGGTCAAGCAGAAGCAGATTAGCTTTTTCTACATTGAAATGTGAAAAAGCCAATCTCAAATTTCATGGACTATAGGATGTGTGCAGGCAATAGATTGGAAAAGGGTTTGCTTGCCACTGGTGGTAATACAGTAGTTGGAGAAGTTTGTAGGGGAAGAGGACCACTGCCCCAGTTCCTTTAGGAGACTTGAAGTCACCTGTGTAGATCGGGGTGCTAACGTCATGCATCACTGTCTCTAGGAAATGAGAACGTAGTATAAAGGAGAGAGTTTAAGTTTTTAAAAATTATGTAGTATAGATGGGCACACTGAGGGAATGGGGATTAGCCAAGGTGGGATAGTATGAATATAGAACGGAAGGATTGCCAATTGTGGGGATGAAGAGTGAGAAAGAAGGGTTTTCATATGGACGGAGAAAGGGTGGGTTGGTTATGATTGTTAGTAAATTTGGCGGCTCACGTATAGTTAGCTTCTGTGTAGAGAACTGCTGAAATCTAGTATAGTACTTAAGAGTGGGAAGGGCACGTCAGTGGGTGAGTGATGGTAGTCCTGATTTGGCATAGTGGCTTTCTATTGGCGATGATCGGAAGGCCCCAAGGGTCAATCTAGTCTTAAATGGTGCACTGGGTCTAGAAGGCCGAGAAGGGAGGAGGAAGCTGAAGAGTACACATGGCATCTGTAATCCAGAACAGATAGATCAGGGCTTAATGTAGGTGCAAAAGCGTTTTGCAGTCAGAACCCCAAATAATGTGGGATGAAGTTTGAAGGAGGCAAAGATGTTGGAGAGCAGCTTTTTTAACTGGTAGGATATGCTCCTTCCAGATAAGGCAGGAATTGAAAATAAACCAGGAATTTACCACTATTGCAGTACTGCATAAGCGAATTGTAAAGCAAACATGGAGATGGAGATACCGTTTGAGAGTGAGAGAAAAGAATAAAAATGTTTTATTAGTGGAAAAGAGAAATCCATGTCTAGTAGCCCATGAAGAGGCAGCTAGAACAGCAGACTGTATAAGTGAGTGGAGCTTAGGGATTGAAGAACCTGCAGCATAAATTGCAAGACCATCGAACACAAGGGCGGACATAACTCCTGCTGGCAGGGATGCTATAATACCATTGATTGCTATGGGAAATAGGGTAGTGCTAAGAACACTATCTTGGGGAACTCCTCCATACTGAATGAAGGGTAAAGAAACCAAGGGGTTTATGTGTACACAGAAGGTTCGGTTGTTAAGGAACGACTGGGTGAAAATTCCCCACATTACCTTTTATATCAAGTAGTAGTAGTTGATGTAAGATGTGGTATTTCCAGTTGGTATCAAATGGTTTTTCTAGGTCAAAGAAAACTGCGAAGACTGATTGTTTAGAAGCAAAGGCTGCTTGGATGTAAGATTCCATGTGTGCAAGACGGTTTGCTGTACTACAGCCCTGTCTGTAGCCAAATTGGGATGAAGAAAGTTGTTGTTTTGACTCTAAATGCCACGAGGTGAAAATTTATCATGCTTAGTAATTTACATACGCAGCTGGTTAGGGAAATGGGTCAGTAATCTTGATGTACATTTCCTGATTTATTTGGTTTTAAGAAAGAAAGGATGAGGGATTCATGGCACTCTTGGGAAAGTCACCTTTTGTCCATATTCTATTCAATAATGATAGGAGAAAGGTATGAAAGTTGCCGAAAGGTGTCGAAGTATTTGACTGTGGATACCATCAGGTCCTTCACATGTGTTCTAGCAAAATTTGTGTGCTGTGGTAAGTTCTGTTAAGGAAAAAGAAATATTATATGATTCCACGGAGGATAATGTAAAGTTAATTGGGTCCCTTTCTGCTTTGGGTTTTGTGTTTGTGAATTGGGAAGGGAGATGTTCTCCTGTACTAATGCAGCTAAACTACTGACCAAGTGTATTGGCTATTTCTGTTGTGTCAGCAACAAGATTATTATTTATGTTTAGTACTGGGGCTTTATGAGGTGGGTGTTTTCCTGTTATATTGTGCATACATCCCCAGACAGCTGAAATAAGGGAGGAGAATGTTAATAATTAGACATACCCCTCCAACCTGTGATTCTTGAAGCACATCTTGTGCATTTCAATGAAGCTGTCTCTTTAAAAATTACAAAGGCAGTAAGGTGTCCAAGAGT
Organism: Macrobrachium rosenbergii; assembly: GCF_040412425.1. NCBI lineage: Eukaryota > Metazoa > Arthropoda > Malacostraca > Decapoda > Palaemonidae > Macrobrachium > Macrobrachium rosenbergii. The sequence continues at coordinate 21,171,031 of NC_089760.1, read as the reverse complement.
GTTTCTTTCCCTTGTAAAGATGCACCAAGCAGCAGATTTTATGTGCAGAGCTCTGGTGCAGTCTTTGTTCCACAAGGGTACACATTACAATATGAAGGGTCGGGTGGTCCTTGGAATGGCTGCTAATGCAGCACTTGGAACAGTGATGGTGAAGTACATAAGCATGTCCAAGGTTGATGTAAAGGATGACGGATTATAGACAAGTTTTTGTTTTGCTGGAGTTCAGCCTCACACCCCCCCTGACTACACCATTCAGTAATCCACTCCATGTCACAACTGAGACTAAGGGAAGCTTTATTTCTCCTAAGTGGAGACTATATGACACCCACAAGTGTTGCATCATTGGGATACCGAACAATCTTGTTTTCCAGACCAACAACTGTATTACATGTTTACACTAAAAATAACAGTAGACCAAGAACACTAGCCTGTGGAACACCAGACACAATAGGTCTTGGTTCACGCAAGATACCATCAACGGCAACTTGATGCTGCCTCCCTGTAAGAAAATCTTGAAGCAATTGTAAAACATCCACGCACTCCAAGATTCTGTAGGTGGATGAAATTATGCCTAGAATTTTAAGAACTTTCAATTTTTACCAAAAATATGCAGATGAAAGGACAGAGTTCAGTTCAATATAGTGATTTAAATTTATGTTAGTATGATAAATGTATTTTGAAGAAATAATCACAAAACTAAAACCAATGTTTAGTTTTTGCTTCTAGACTACATCAGGTCGCAGTAGCACTTTTGTCCATTAGGCGCATTGAGAGAGTGGGAACAAGTGCATAACAGTAGTGCCAAGTGTTTGCTGACCTCAAGCAATTCAAGAAACACCATAAAACCTGGCTTTCTAATTAGTGGTTTGTTGAAACTGCATCAATAACAATACTGCTACTGATTACTGGCCTGAGAATGATGTTCTGCTGTTATTGCCAAGGGAAATAACATCAAAAGCTGGGTTAAGTTGCAAAAGATTAAACAAAAAAACCATATGAATGGGATTATAGTAATTTGAGTGTTTTCCCATTATTCTGTAAACTTCATCATATGTACGAATAGAGACTATCGAGAAACAGTATCTATTTGGACATGTCTGGCATTGGCTTCGACCTAACCAACCCTGCAGGGTGGTAGTGCCATAAGTGCACCTCATGAGATGCACTGTAGGTATTACTTGTATTTGCAGCATCCCTTCAGCTCCTAGCTGCAACCCCTTTCATTCCTTTTACTATGCCTACATTCATATTCTGCTGCTTTTTTTTATCTTGCTTTCCACCCTCTCCTAGTGCAACTGCGAGGTTTTCCTCCTGTTAAACAGTAACTTTTTACTCTCAATTTCCATTTCAGTGCTGAATGACCTCATAGGTCCGAGCACTTGATCTCTGGCATAAATTCTATATTCTAATAAATTCTCTCGACCTAAACAAAGCCCCCTTACCCTAACCTAACATAACCTAACCTAACCTTTCCTAGGGTACCATGCTGTGACCTAACCAAGTCTTATCTTACCTAATCAGACTTGGGGAACTGGGCCCTGATCTGGCTGAGGGGGCTTTCCCTCCCCTGGACCCCTCAAAGTAACACTGAGCATCAAACATGTGGACTGGCCCAGGTTACTCCTCACTTTTTATTAAGAAATGCTGAACATTGAAATTGTGGACTGGCCTAGAATACCCCTTAATGGTGGTAGGTGCAAATCCTTATTTCAGCATGTTATCAAAAAGAAAGGAAAATAAAAGAATAGCTTGTTTTATTTAAAGTCACCGATGTGGGAGCTAGGACCATCACACTTGCATCTTTCATCAACGTTACACACATCACAAGTTCCTGAGAAATTGCTGAGTAATCCCTCCTCATATAGCTTGGTTTGGTAATCCTCCTGGTTTCTAAGAAACTTGAACAGGTTTGGTAGTAGTAACAACTCTTGACAAGTTAAAATCATCAGAATTTTCAAACTCCTGAAGATAACAATATCACGAACTGTCATGATCGTGGTGAAAACAGGAAAGAACAGGTGACTACGAGTAAGCTTGAGTTTATGAATCATAATGGTAAGTCAGATCTGGCTGAAACAGGAGACTTGAGGGAGCTTGACTTTATGAATCATAAAGGTAGACAGATTCTGGCCTAGGGTATGATCCAGGTTGCCCAAGCAAATGATTGGACAGTAAATTTCTTGCGAGAGTCAGGGCGCCACACTATAGCAGCTTTAAGAACTATGAGGTGATAGGGGCAGCACATTAAGGCCATCTTAAGTACTAAAGGAGCAAGGTGCTGTGTGACAACCTTCAGTCAACTTGGGACTTATAAAAATTTATTTTTGTCATAAAATTGACGGTCAACAATAAATTTGCACTAAGAACTAACAGGTGGTGTTGGACAGCAAGACTGAAGGAAGGAAGTGGGATTGATGTTCAAGTAAAAGGCTAAAATGTAGATGCAGCTAGCAGCCAAAGGAACACTGCAAATGCCATTTAGGGTGCGTACACATGATCAAGCAGTGTTCGTCAGACCAACACTTATCATATCGTCCTATGCACAGGCAGTCCTCGGTTATCGGTGGGGGTTCCGTTCTGGGGGTGTGACGGTAACTGAAAATCGCCACTAACCAAAAATCGGCGATTTCCGGGGCTTTTCGGGCTTATCGGTGCCGAAAAGTGCCGATTTTTGGTTATCGGCGCCTCCGTTAGGTGTATATTGGCACCAGTACCCAATTATCGGCGCCAATAAGCAGAAATCAGTGATTTTCGGTGCCGAAAATTGCCGATTTTCATTGCTAGACAAGCCCCATAAAACCGGATCACCATTAACCGAGCCTGCCATTAACCGGGGACTGCCTGCAGTATGAAAATAAGTGCATATCTGACAACTGACCTGGCAACAAGCAGCGCTGCCAGATACTGATGTATACCATAGTTTCTACTCTGTTCACCTGTCAAAGTCCGGCAGACAAAGTTTGGAACCGATGCCATTGGTCATAATGTGGTGTTTTAACCGAGCCGAATATCAGTGTAGTGGTCTTCAAATCTTTGTCTTTGTAGCAGACTGATTTTATGCATTACATACCAGGTCCTATTGCCTGTTAGTCCATGAAGATCATTTCTGACGTCATCAGCGCACCTTTGCTTTTCCTATTGTTATCTGGTAACAGTGTTTGTCCAACAAACACTGTTCGACTGTGTGTACGCACCCTTAGTAATACCTACAGGTGTATTATTTCAGGTGCATTAAAAAGCACTACCCCCTTTCAAGGATATTACTATTAGTGAATCTGCCAGAGCTTGATTTGATACTTTAGTGAGAAACTTACTCGAACGGTAAACTCCTCACCAGGAGGGCAAGACAATGCGGTAATAAAATAATTATATTTACTTATATATTAAAAATATCACTCATGAAAGACATCACCCTAAGGTAGTAAGCTGATAACCATTAGGAAGGTTGTGTATAGCTCATAGTCTAAAAACATATCAGAATATTAATGGATGTTCACGGAAATCATAGATAAAGAGCAATGATAAATTCCAAAAGGATACTTTATAACTTCAGGTTTCACTGCACTCACAAACATCCATCTACAAAGTAAAGAATTACAGGCAGTCCCCGGTTATCAGCGGGGTTCCGTTTCCGAGGGTGTGATGATAACCGAAAATCACTGCTAACCGAAAACTGGTGATTTTTGGGGGTTATCGGCGCCGAAAAGCGCAGATTCTTGTGTTATCGGCGCCTCTGTTAGGTATGTATCGGCGCCAATACCCAATTATCAGCGCCGATAAGCAGAAATCGGCGATTTTCAGCACCGAAAATTACCGATTTCATCACTAGACAAGCGCCATAAAACCAGATTGCTGTTAACCAGGGACTGCCTATACTACAATACTGTACAAAGGATGTTGAAGTGGGGAGTGTTGTTAAATCCATAGAAGTCCAGGCAGGTACAAGTCTTTTTGACCAGCTGTAATGCCAGTTGTTTTAGCTGTAAAGCTGGCACTCTCATACAACAGAACTACCTTGTTTGCGCTGATCAGGGAGGTTGGGATTTTCTGCTTGTTTCTGAAACATTCAACTGGCACCAGACACCAAGAGACAGAGACAGACTACTGTACCAACCATCACTGCACTTGAGTGAACCTTTACACCAAGTCATACCTGTTCAAGAGCCACCAGTGGAAACCCTCCAACCTTCTCTATCATCACAGGGAATCCCAACATCAGAAGATGAGACCTTTTACAGCAAAAACATCAGGCATCACATCCAACCAACACAGTTTGACTTGCCCAGACTTCTAAACCCAATTCTTATTATATATACCTGTGTTTATTTAAAATTTATTAATTCCTGTGTAGACGGCAGCCCACGTACAAGTCTAAATGTTGTGTTACTTCATAAACACCAATAGTTAATCTTCACATATCCTTTGGAAATTTATTATATCAACTGCATGATGATGACAAGAATAGGATAGGGAAAACATAAGATTCTATATAAACCAATTGCTAATGAAACAATTGCTTTAAATAACACTGGCTAATAGAGGAACGCCTGAATTCAAAACTGTTGCCAATCTCTGTGGTATACATTAAAAAAGTTTGAACATTTTTTTTTTCAAGTTTAAGCCTGATAACATCGAAAAACTTAGTTTTTACTCTTAAAAACATGTTAATGCCTTAATTAGCCTTAAATATTATCCAAGAATATAACTGATGCAATGCTGTGCATCTCCTTGAGACAATATACCAAGATTTCAATCTGTTCAATGCTCCCTGTTTTAAGACTGATAAGCTACTTAATTAACCTCTTTAATATACTCCTATCAGAATCCAAAAACTATCTTTCAAATTTATACCAAAAGCTATTTGGTCATCCAGTTTTAGCCTCGTGCACTACATGTATTTGCAACTTATGTCATGCAGCAACGATTACAGAGTACCCACCAAAAGTAGACTGGCCTTTTTTCCAGTACCATAGTGTACTTTCACTCACATTCCCAAAACCAACTCTGTTTTGATGTATCCACCTAATCAGTCTCCCACTTTAACCTGTTACGTCACCTGCCATTGCAACTTTATAACATATCCCAAATATTGTTTATCTCCAGATTTCCTTTTGTCCGCCCAAACTTTCTTTGGTTTCTCTTAGTGTGTATGTAACTTTTTAGGAGTTACTAAGCTCCAATTTCTTATCTTTTATACTTCCACTTATAATGAAACTATTCTTTATTTTACTAAAATGCAGCCTGCATATTTCATCATCTGCTCTACTGAAGGTTTCCAATAGTGTAGATACTTTTCCTTACCACTAAGGGTTATGGACTTAGATTAATCACTTGAAGGTTGGAACAGAAAGCATTTGCTGATCATAACCGTTACGATTTGAAGATACAATACTACAAAAATATTTAAGTTTAGTTTAAAGGATACCATTTCTTACATAAAGGTCCCCAGTGTCTACACAGTGTTAATACTTGGAAAAAATCTACTGAAACTTACTTTGAATCTTCCAGCAAGTCCAACAGCTCCTTCACTTTGTTTTGGTCTCAAAATCATACCCAACAGCAACCCCTTTTCAAGCGCTTTTCTAATAAAGGGCTTACACCTGGACCATTCTTTATCTGGGTAATTCTCTGTGAATAAAACAATTTCTTTCAATCAAGCACATTACAGTATTGCTTCCAAGTAAAAGAAAAGTGTAAGGCATTCTTCCATCCTTCTAGTTAGTTTTGAATGTTTTTGACAGTTTAGGAAAATTTGTTTGTAAACAAAATTATCCTAAACTGTCAAAACCATTGTAAAAACTACGAGGATGGCAGAAATCCAATCTTACAATTTGTAAGTGGGGGAAAAAAAAAAAGACATTAAGGCTTTAAAATACATGCTCTAATCCAAGTACCTAAGAATCCTTCGGTAGGACAATATACAATACAGAACTTCATCTGGGTTTGATTAGATCGTGCTAAGGTAACCAGCTATACTAGCCTTTGCTTTAAGAGGATTATTATTAAAGATGTTAAAACAATCCTTATTTTACCCAGCATAAAATGTTCTACAGTAACTGAAAATGAAAAACTTTACCCTGTAAAGGATGAAAAGACTTCATTTTGGTAGAATTACCAAAATACTGATTGGCATGCTTAGGCTACCATAATTCTTCCATAAATACTGTTATTGCTTGGCATCCTGGGTTTTAGAACCAAACTGAATAGCTGAAATATTAATTATTAATACTTCATGTATTTTTTTTAATTACAGTACTTGAATTGTTTAATCTTTCTTTTTAGCACCTTTTTGCAATATAGGCACACCTCTGTCACCCAGTCTAATATTAATTTCATGATCAAGAGGTCACAAAAATAGTAAAATATGGTAAACTACTTGCTGATGTTAACTAATACCTGTAACAAACTAAAATATTTTGATATTTTGCTTGCCAACCTATCCAGAATCTTTCACTAATTCACTAAAATTTTTCATGACAAATTCTGTCAATACCTTGATATGAAACTCTTACCTTTCATGAATTTTTTAAGACCTGAAATACTCATTCCTTTTCTGTCATCATTCTTGGTCAATGCTTCTAACACAATGGTATAATAGGAAGATGGAACAGCCACATAAGTTGCATTTAATGGTTTTACATTTGTATCCTTTTTTGTCTTTTTAGGTTTCTTCTCAGCAGCATTTTCAGGGGTCAATTCTTCTGTTGCAGATGCAAAATTTTGGTCATCCTAAAATAAGAACCATTTTCCATCAATTAACTTCACCTAAACAAAAGATTAAAACTTAATATAATGCACCATTTCCTGATACAGGAAAACAAATAAATTACCATAGGAAGCAAATACAAGATACCTAAGTTTCAAGGAAATTACCATGGCAGATTTACAATATATGACAACATTAAACTTTGCACTAAAGTACTTGAGGAATGTTTCCACCTTACAGTGTAATGTTACCCATGAGCAAAGTACATGAGTTCTTGTCAGGCAAATATCCCTGACTAGATAGAGTCAGCAATATGGGCCAGCATTAGTAACTACTTGAAAATCACCATTGCTGCTTCAGTGAGATTAAGATGAATAATACACATTATTTCAATTTATGATTAAGTAATGGTTAGTATGAATTCATCTTTTGTCAAGTTACTACTATGGTACTATATAAACTGGAGGAGGAGTTACTAAATGTTTGCATCCAATTGGAAATGGGTGAAAGGCAGATTTTACCGTAAGTGAGACTGCAACTTGTTTAATATCTGCATAGCCACTGCGACTGGCTCCAATATTATGGATATGAGGGGTATACATTAAGTGCTGTTATTTTGCTACAAAATATTATCAACAAGAGGGGATTACAAAACACTTTCATAAGTCTCATGAAAAAAAGATTACCAGGAAAATTACACAACCAAACACTATACAGAAGTATCAAGTCGTCATAACCCATCATGTAGGACCATACTGTATAATCAGAGACCAGACCTACCTTACTTGTTTTTGCCTTGGTAGCCATTTTTTCAGGTCCACATGTTATGAGATGCAATCTGTAATAAGATTTTGCATTAATCTCCAAAAAATTTAAAATTCTACAGTGTAGAGTAACACTTCACTCATCCAATTATGGGAGTGTAACACTAGAAAATATTATGTTGCATACATTCACCTCAGTCCAGACTGATCTACAAAAACCCCTGGCCTAAATTTGTGTATACACTATAGCCTTCCCTATGCAAACATTGCCTGTAAATGCTCAAATATAGAAAAAAAACTGCCTTAACACTGCAGCTATGAATATTTTTAAATTCTATCTAGAACACACTGTATGCTGTACAGTATACACAAAATACTGTACATAAGAAAAATGTACTTTTCAAGACAGTTAGCCTATCATAATTATTGCCAAAATATCCAAACCATTGACAGATTACAATCGCCACCACCACACAAAAGTCTATGCAGCGTTTAATTCATTAAGTTAAAACATTATGACAAAAGTAACTAAATGCATATACAAAATGTTGAAACTGTCTTGTAAAAATGTGGGTGCTCTCGAAAAGTTGATCACCAGACTATTTGAAGCGCACTGGTAAACACTTAAATGCTGGCAAGATTCTATTTAAAAACTTCTTTACTCTAGGTGACTGGAACTTTGCTTATTTTGTTCATCACTTTAAATGTTCTCTTATTGAGCTAGAAAAAAAACTGCCATCCTTCATTTCAACAGAGCAGCATATCTTTAACTGAATGGAAGCCTTAGGGAGTACAAACCCAATGACCTTCAATGTGTCTCGCATGTGTATTGATCAATGCAATATTTTATGAATTTGACTTCATTTAATAACATGTAATATAGAGTTCTAATCATATATATTGGCCATAATGACAGTTCCTTGAATAAACATTACAGTTCCGCACTGTACTGTACAATTAAAATTATCAAATGAATCTTACATGTTCCTAACATAAAACATAGCAATAAGTACTTTAAAGCAGTTAACTGTTCATTCCCAGAAGATCAATGCAAGAACTATTAGGCCTATCAAAAATTGTCAAAACAACAGTGCAATTGTTAGTTTGTAATTTAATTTCAAAATATTTCTTTTCTGTGTATTTTTTCTTTTTAGTTCACTATGCAACAAACTGTTCCCAAAGTGTGTGCTGCAGCATGCCTGAGTACCACAGCTAGCTCCCATGGGCACTGAGGGGTACTTTGAAATTTTCTGAAATTCACTGATGTTGTGCCCTCAGTTTAAGTTACTTTCTCTAAGTAATATCAGTTTGTAAAATCACTTATCACATTAGGTTCAATTACTGTTCATGGCCAAAGCTCCACCTGAATTTATTTTAAAGAAAATTGTAAGTGGTCTAGAAATACAGTACAATGAAAAATTCTGGCAATAAAACTGTGGTGGACTAATATAGCCTGGTGGACTAAAATATAGCGTTTCTTTTTCTTGAGTTTTGTTTAGAGTCAACTTATCTACCATACGATAAAGTATAATTGCTAGGTATTAATCAACTTTGGGAGCCATGAAAAAATCCGAATAGTCCAAGGGAGCCATACACCAAAATTGTTTGAGAACCACTGCAACACAGTATATGCAGACTGATGATACAAATAGTTTAATTTAGGCTTGCTGCAGAAATTGAACGATATTGGTGTAACTGATTCCCCACCCCCCAAAAAGTTCTTTACTTCAGCCTGTCTACAAAAATTTAATAATTTTTGCTTATATTCACTACTAGATTAATCAACCCTTGGAGATTGATGGCTTTATTGTCATGCAAATGTCACCCTCAGATTCTTAAGACTTCAAATAACATCTGTAAAAATTTTTGGCTAAACTCAACTCATTTTGACTATTTGGTTAAGGGCATTTATATCAGAAGAAAGAATACCATCCCCGAAGATAACATTTATTCACCAATTTTGTGGATCCCACTCGAAGACACGAGTTTACAAGCTATGGCTAGTACAATTGAGTCATTAAATATCAATACCCACTCATGGTTGTTGGACAGTAAAAATGGCAACATCTGTATCAGCAACGTCTGCAATTAGCCTCGGTCTTTATATCATTAATCTTTATGGACAACATCATGTGCAAGGAGTTGTGGCTTTACCTCTTCAACAGGAAATTTCTTTGAAAAGGACTTGAGCCCAAGAAAATTCCAGGTATCATCCAAGGTTGGATATAGGATGGTTAACTTCCCAGCAATGCCGTTCTGCCTCTTAAGAGTGATGTCATCAACTTACAATTCAATCTAATGTGAAAAGGCTTCGACAATCTTGGCGCACTGAATCTCAATCATCAGCTTCTTTTAAAACAATGAAAGGAGGGTTACTTGGGGTATATTTACTCACACATATACCATAGACCCAACTCCTCCCTTCAAAAATTAATGCTCTCATTGCATCCTAGTTTTAGGCCCATATGGCCAAAACAAGTTCTTTAAATTCTGTTTTACATGCAGAAAAACATATTTGACAAGTATAATCGAGCTGGGACCTGAACAGTGAGTTATACAAATTCAAAGACAACATCTTACCAGCTCCCCAATTAAGACTAACACTGTGACTATACCATGAGAGTTTAGTGTCAAACATCATACCAAACATTTCACTTCCTTTTCATACATTAAAAAAGAACAATTCAAAGTTAAAGTAGGCACTACAGTATGTCAAAACAGTAAATTATCCAAAAACATTAAGATGTTGAAAATTTAAAATCAAGCTTTACTAAGCCAATGATTGATGACATTGATAGTAAGTGTTTACAGGTTGACTGGCATACTAGTGCAGTAAATTGCGAAGTCTGGGGTCGGCAACCTTTTGGACAGAGTGGGCCAGACAACTAAGCAGTGTCTTTGAGGGGGGCCATGATATCAAATGTACTATAACGACAAACCAGGTCACCACTGTTAGATGGATAATTAGTGTCCAGATGTTGAGTTGGCGGGCCTGACTTAAATTCCAACCCATGCTATATCTTCCAAGTCCTGTACAGCATAACATGTAGCAGTAAGGATACATTCCTGTGAAATTCCCTCCTCTTGAATAAATACCCAGTGCAAAATGTATGTCTAATTTGAAACACTGTTTGGGATTTTTAACATACATAACACGGGAAAAGGAAGTATAACGAAAACCCTGGCTTATTTCATACTTAAAATATGGGCAACAGATTGCCTGTAACTGCTTTATTGCCAGCAGGCCATATTAAAATGGGTCAAGAGCCTGCTAATAAAGTCAGCCATTATCTTGCACCTCACAAGTGAGTTTTCTTAACCCGAGAAATGACAGACTAAAGTTAAGGGTCTGTCTCTTGGAACTGTTCTAGCATAACTATAGTATATATTGGTCATGGTTTGACAAATACCTAGTACAGTAAACCACCCCATATTCGCGGGGGGTGTGTACCGCAGCCCCCTGCGAATAGCTAAAATCCGTGAATACTTAAAAACCCCTCTAAAAACACTTAGAACTGCCTATTTTGATAGTTTAAACAAAAAAAAAAAACTAGAAATGCTTATACCTGAGTATTTTAATAGTTTTATCACAAAGTGCATTTAGTCATGAAAATATGAAAATACAGTAATTAGCGAATATTTCTCATTGAAAAATACTGCGAATGGGCAAATTTTCCACGAATAATGGGAAGATACGCTCCACAGAAAAATCTGCGAATACGTGAACCTTCAGCTAGTAAGACCGCCAACAGGGGGGGTTTACTGCACAGTAAACCCCCATATTTGCGGGGGATGCGTACCACACCCCCCAGCGAATAGCTAAAATCCGCCTATTTTGACTCTAAAAATGCTTATACCTGAGTATTTTAATAGTTTTATCACAAAAAGTGCATTTAGTCATGAAAACATGAAAATACAGTACAGTACAGGTAGTCCCCGGTTTACGACGGGGGTTCCGTTCCTACACCATGTCTTAAATAAAAAAATCGTTGAAAATTGTAAAAAATCCAAAGAAAACCTTACATTTAATGATTTTGGTGCACTGAAAATGATGTAAACTGCATTTTTGAGTTTTTCATAAAAAAACTCAAAATTTTGATTATTCTGCCATTTTGGAGCCATATTTTTTCCATCGGATCAGCGTCATTACCCTGGGAAATAATTTCTGATGAATATATTTGAAAAGCGTCGTAACCTCGGAATGCTGTAAGCTGGACCCTTCGTAAACTGGGGACTGCCTGTAATTAGTGAATATGTAAGAGCCCCGACGCTGTCTCTTTCAAACACGTGTGTTCGTCAATCGTCATCATCGGAGTCGACAGGACAAAACAGGAGCTTCTAGTTTTCTTTCTCTACAGGAACGCGATTTCAACCATACAATATTTCCGTCTGTTCTCCCTAAGCATTGTTGTCTTGATGTATGTACAATCACCACTACTTGCATTGCCATGCAAGCATTCTAATCATGTACTCAATGTTCCAACGAATCTTCTGTATCAAACTGTGTGTGTGTTTCTGTTTGTGAAGATGCCAAATGTCTCTCCATTTCACATTTATTATGCTACTGCATTGTATCCATTAATCTGTCTTGAATCTCAAGCAATTGGCCATATGTAGAATTTCCTGGCCTTTCCACTGATGTATGTTTCATCACTGTATGTTAATCATGTCTCTTGATATCGCCATGTTTGTCTGCCGACAAACACAGATGCCCGAGCCTGTACCTCTGTTTTTACCTGTGTGTGTAGACGCTACATTACGGCTCGCACGCATCGATAACATCTTTGAAGATTCTGTACATTTATCTCAGTAAGGATCTACCAATAAACCAGTAAACACCCAGCCAGTATGTCGCTCATACCCCAGTCCTTACACTGGTGACCCAGGAGTGACCCGAAGGACCCGGCCGACCCAAGATGACGACCCACGCGCCGACAGACCATTCGCCGCCTCGCTGTTTCCCGCCGTTCCTGAGTTGTCGACTCCGATGATGACGATTGACGAACACACGTGTTTGGAAGAGACAGCGTCGGGGCTCTTACAAATATTTGTGAAATACACTGTGAATGGGCGAAATTTCTGTGAACAATGTGTATATACATTCCACAGAGAATGTCCATGAATAGGCGAGTCTGCGAATTATGATGCGAGTCTGCGAATTATGAGACCGCACATACGGGGGTTTATTGTACAGTATATATTATTACTGTGGGTTCAGAACTGGAATTAAGGGATTTACAAAAGCTGAAATAAAAGCTCTATAAAACTTTTGTCAACATCAAAATTCTGTATTCCACTTTAATACCAACACTCAATATTGGAATTATGCTGCGTTCCTAAGTTTCTTAACATGGTTAGTAAAAAAAATACGCATATCTCACATTTTCTGTTGCCGAGATGCTTTCCGATGAATATTGGCGATGAAACAATGTTACCCCCCTTCAACTAGTACTTTCTTCACATATTTTTTCCACTTTTTTTTTATCTCAGTGCATTGTGGGTAAGGATTTGGAACAATTTTTATTTTTACCATGTGTAGCTCAAAAAAACCTGCCTCAACTGGTAGTCATGACTCCTTAGGTGCAATGTGCGATTACTGATCCTCTAACCCTTAGCCTATTTTGTCTGTGATGCTAAATTTCAAGCTAATTTGTATGCTCCACATGACCAAGCAATTACTTTATTTTGGAATATTCTGTTAACCAATTGTGTTGACTGCCCAAAATGGCATAGATTAGGTTAAACTGGGCATGGTTAGGTTTGGTTGCAACTCCCATGTTAATTTTTAATGCCCTAGGTTAGGCTTGGTGGGGGGTACAGGGAAGCTGGGGAGCTAGGGACTTTGTGCCCTTTATTTTAAGTTAGGTTGCAGATAATACCTTTAATATTCAGTGGCTTACGTTAGAAGCTCGTGGGTTGTGGGGGGGGGAGTCAAAAGTCTTCTGATTAGGTAAGGATCCAGCACCTCTGGTTAGGTTATGTTAAGTACATTCTCATATTTCACTCATTTTGTGTTCTCCCCCACCCATAACCCCACTTTCCCAGTATAGTTCACCTGAATTGTATGATAATGAGGGGGTGCCTACAATACCTCTTCAAATACCCATTTGCAAAAGAAATAGACATTTGAAGCATATATGAAAAAAATATTTTGAACTCTGGAATACAAACAGTCTGTTTAAAAACTTAGCCAAATTCTATGGGATGAAGCAGCCTGTACTGACCTCACCTCAAAAATCAATGGACCTGGTTGTAGTGGTATACGTATTTCCAAAAGAAATTGAGGATAATGTTCGTTTCTGGTCCGAACATCCAAACTCAACTTTTTATTATGTCTTTCAAATCTTCATAAAAAAATTATAAAAATATTCTATATACATAATTCTTGCAAACTAATATTTATCACAAAAAATGGCATTCTGTGGCAAGCTAGACTATGGCAGCTGACATTTTTCTATAGAATTTTACCTGGTGAACAAGAATTTAAAGTAATATTTTTTGGCCCGGCTGTAATTAAGCTGTAATTCACCTTAGAACTGTAGCCAACAGTAAAGGGGACCTGTTGGGAATTGGGGTTTTGGGTGGGGGTAAAACAGTTCTGAAAGTAGCTAACAGTAAGGGGGACCCACTGGGAATTCAAGGTTTTGGGTGGGGTAGACCACAGGGGGATGAGGTGACCAACCTTTAATGTATACGGCATTACAGAGACGAAAAACCCTTACACAAACACAGGAGGAACAAGAAGACAGAGGTTGCCATTACAAAGACAAAAACTTTCACTACTACTGCTATTTCGAATGCTGCCACTCATGCGCACTCTTATAGGGGAGCCTTGCTGAGGAAAAAGGGGGGGTTGGGGGATAATGTCTGTTTCTGGTCTTTCTAAAGTTTCAATTTTGCAAAATGCACTTAGGGACATTTGATTCCCCAGGGGCTAGTACTGAACACAGCAAAATACATTTGTACCCCCAGGTACTAAACACAGCGAAGGGGGTTTCCGGAGGAATTGAGAAGTTTCTCCCCTAGTGAAGGTATGGCTCCCTGGTGGTTATGCATCCCACACCCTCTACCAGAACTTAGACAAGGCGACTTTGTTTACCATTTACATTTCTTCGCCCCGACCAAAAGCTTCGAATAGTGTCCAGTTGAGCTAGACTACGGCAGCTGATGTTTTTCTATGTTACTTTACTTGCTTTACAAGAGTTTAAGGTAATATTTTGCCGGTCGGCTGTAGCTAAACTGTAATTTACATTTGAACTGTCTATGTCAGTGCAGGGGACCCACTGGTACCATTGTTTGGTCTTCAAAGGTCAATTATAGTTTAGTTACAGCCGGCCAACAAAATATTACTTTAAATTCTTGTAAAGCAAGTAAAATAACATAGGAAAACGTCAATTGCCATAGTCTAGCTCACTGCGGAACACCAGCTTAGAATTACCTAAAAAACAAAATGTATGTATAGAACTGAGGATTTTTTCCAAGTTTCAATCTCACTAAATGCACTTAGGGACATTTGAAGGGACATTTGATCCCTCAGAGGCTAGTACTAAACACTGCAAAATACATTTGAACCCCCAGGGCTAGTACTAAACACAGTGAAACAGTGTAGATGAATCTCTGTTTTGCCATGTTTGGTACTAGCCCTCATGTGGAACTGGAAACAAACTTTTACCGAAAGTAACATTTCTGCCAAAATCAAAATTATGAAACTTAACATTTCTGCCAAAATCAAAATTATGAAACTTAAATTTTTATAAGTTTTCAAATGAATGGTCAAATTTTAAGTATTAATCGCCCTTGGCCTATGGATACGGGGAAACTAAAATAGTTATTTGAATCGCCTAAGAAGGCAAAATTACTTAAACAACCTAACACCTGAAAATTCATGTTTCTGCAGAAATTAACTCTTCAAACTGTACCCATCCTTATCAAGCAAAAATTTTGGTGAGCTAGACTATGGCAATTGATGTTTTCCTATGTTATTTTACTTGCTTTACAAGAATTTAAAGTAATATTTTGTTGGCCGGCTGTAACTAAACTATATATTTACCTTTGAAGACTACACTACCGACAGGGTAGACCTAAGCCGGCATTCCGCGGCGAGCCCCCACCGCCTCCATAGCTAATACGGCAAAATTGTAACCAGTAAACACGTTTAAAAATACCAACCTAACGTACCGTAGGGGTGTTTACTGGTTACAATTTTGCCGTATTAGCCACGGAGGGGGGTGGTGGGCTCGCCGCGGAATGCCGGCTTAGACCTACCCCGCGTTATGTAAGTCAAGTCGTGTAGTCTTCAAAGGTTAATTACAGTTTAGTTACAGCCAGCCAACAAAATATTACTTTAAATTCTTGTAAAGCAAGTAAAATAACATAGGAAAACGTCAAATGCCATAGTCTAGCTCACCACGGACAGCCGGCTTAGAATTACCAAAATTTTGTTATTTCAAGCAATAGCTCTGCACGGCCTATATGGAATGGTTCCACGAATAATAAAGTCATTAGGGAGCCATATGTTCAAGAGGGGATTGGCTAAGGAAATTATTACAAATGGAACCATACTAACCTAACATACCCTAACCTAACCTAGTATGCTGTGTTACTTAGCCGGTGGGTTTCGTACCCCGGGTCCCCTGATGAAGGAAACCGATTTTTACCAAAAGTTCCCTTATAAAACTGCGCATGCGCAATAGCATTCCAGGATGCAAAAACAAGTTCTGAGGTTAATTACAAGTTAAAGTCGACCAACAAAAAATAACGGTAAATTCTTGATAAGCAACCAAAATAGGTCAATGTCCAGAACAACTCCGCGGTGAGATATAAGAAAATAGGTCACACTATAATTTTCACAATATAAAATAATAAAACTTTGTCTCTGAACACTTTTTGAGGAGATTCACCATATCCGAGATATTAATGATTATCTAATCGGCATCCTCGAAAATTTTCTAAGTCGTTTGTTTACATCCAGTAGCCCTTCGGGTATTATTACAGTTTCGGTCAAATTCGGATATCTAATATTTTTTTACTTGCTATCATATATTTTTGTCATGATTCATACGAAATACTTACTCGCATCTTCCGCAAATTAAGAGTTATGGAGATATTTGCCGATGAATATTGTGCCTTGTTGTTATCGCAAGGATGTGTTTATGCTGCCATGTCAGTTTTTCTGCTGATGCGTTTTTGTTTTTTGTCAATGTATTGTGGGTAAAAATGCCTAATCGTCTTTTGTTTTTCGTTATGAATTATAAGTACGGTACAAATGCTGAAACCTGATTGGTTGCTTTGTTTCAAGAATATCCAATTAACTGCGATTTTGGAATAAGCCGGCTTTCTACAAAAGTGCGCTTCAGTTGACTGCCATGGATTTCGTCGTGCACGTCTGCAGTGGGTGTTCTCTGTCTTACTTTGAGGCTATTGGTCGTTTCCATGGACATTACAATGGAACTCCACAGTTTGTGAATACCTTTCTTCGTGAACATTTAGTACTACCATCTATTTAAGGTAAGTGAAGTGGTTAACGAAAAGGGTAACGCTGCAGTTTCGGCCGTGAATTTCACCGAAACTGTAACTAGACGTTAGGGTAAAATTTCGTTCCCTGTAACCCCTGTGGCAAGCGCGCGGCAGAAGCGCAATATTACCGCTTGCCAGAACATACAAGCTTGCAACAATCATTTAAAATGTGCATAAGCCGGCGAGGCGCGTTTGCACCACCAAACTGAGAGCGGTACCCATGGCGGCCATGTATCTCTAAATCTAATCATTTGCGGTAGAAATAAAGGTCAGATTCGTTGAATGTACACTATTTAAACTAGGGAAAATGTAATTTTATATCGGAAATGTGAATTTGACCGAAACTGTAAATTTACCGCACTTCGTGTACTTGATCTTACTGGAGTTAGTTCGAAAATGAGGTTTTTTACTGTAATGTTTCTCAGAAAGAGTGTAATGTTTCTCAGAAAAACTAGTTCCCCATCGAATGATTTTCGATTTTTGACTTATAAGGTTAGACAATACCTGTCCCCAACCTCCATAGCTAATATGGCAAAATTGTGGGTGTTTCCTCATCATAAGAAGTGGTCTAAAACGCTTTAAATATGAAAAATATTACATTTTACTTTTAATTTTGGTACTTTATGCATGCGGAGTTCTTCTAGACATTCACCCCAAAATACTATAGAAAGTAAATTTCCAATGTAATACCCAATGTAGAGCTAATACTTAGTTCTACCCTACCAAAAGTTTTTTTTAACCAGCACTGTAGCCTAACAGGGTGATGGAGCACCCTGAACAATGCCTGTTCCTACATACTTGATAGCCAGTTATATGTTCGGTATGTTCTGGCTATGAAGTCTGGCTTTTATTGAAAACCTAAAAAATTTTGGTAGAACTAATTTTTTTACGGTAATATTTTGTTTTCACACCACAGCTGGATATTAGAAGTTAAACGTTGTGTCCTAAAGTCTTAGTAAATTAATACGAAAATCAACCTAAAATATCACACTTGTACCACTACGGCATATTTGACTTCCTACGTTTATGTTTCAGCCTAAGACAAATCTCCGAGCTACCTGCACAAGGGTAGACCTTGGTTTCAGCATTCTTTCCCGGGAGCTAGTGTCTAAACACTGCACTCATGGGAGTTGTTGTGGTATTGGAGTACAAAATTACCATTTTTATATGGAGCTTACTCACCTCTATTCAATGAACAACCGTTTTCTCACTTCCAATCAATGCACAAAAGTTTTCACTACGGAGTAATTACCAACATACCAGCAAGGGTTCTTCAGAATACCATGGTCGAACTTCTAAGTCTTTCAGGAACTTCATATATGTCCATGGATGATGGGACCAAGGGTTCTAAAATTGTGGTGACCACTGTTGCCAAGTCAAACTGTCATGTTAGGGCAATTTGTCCCTATATGGAGAGTAAAAAATCCCTACCCTTCTAAAGGTTTTCCGCATGATGTCCCTACGTTTTCCTTAAACGTCAGGCTCTATAGTGTTACAAAGATGGCAATAATAAAGGAAGAACTAGAGAGTTTTATTTGCATATTACTAAAAAAACTCAGTAACAAAAATGTCATTCATTAAAGCGAAAAACTCACAATAAGGAATTTCAGCAACATATACTGTGAACAGGCACTTGATACTCTGAATTGATTGCATCATAGAAAAATAAAATACAATAACTCGAGACTAGATAATTTCTGAATTAGAAAAAATTAAAATGAAGAAAAATATAATAAACGGAAGTAATTTTAACTAAAATGACACTTTCATTCATTAGTTATAATGAGGTTAACTGAAGAAAGATGGTATATCATTTATCTACTCTACTTGACTCAGTTATTAAAGAAACTCACCTCTATAACCTCTATTCAATGCATAGTCGTTCTCACTAAGGAATATCTGCATGCATACAATCAAGGGTTCTTGCAAGTGCTATGGCTAAAGTCTTTCAGATTCAGGCATTGTATGGTTAAGGGACCAAGGATTCTAAAAGTTGTAGTGACCAGTGTTGCCAAGTCTAATTATCATCTTGAGGCAATTTTTCCCTACATGGGGGGTAAAAAATCCAAGCGCTTCTACAGCTTTTCAGCAAGAAGTCCTTGCGTTCTCTTTAAGGAAAACCCCAATATTAGGCTGCATATGTTATACGGATATATCGCATTAATAAAGAAAAAAAAAAAACTATGGGGTCATAACTGAAAATTGTACACAAACACAGTAACAAGAATTTCATTCATTAGATCGTAAAACTCACAATAAGGAATTTCAGCAACACACACTGTGAATACCTGATAATTTGAATTTATTGCAGCATATTAGAAAAAAAATACTCCAGTATTTGGTGGTTTCTGAATTAGAATAAGTAAAATGAAGAAAAATATAATAAACAGAAATCATTTTAAGTAAACTAACATTTCCAGTTATACGTTATAATGAGGATAACTGAAGAAAGATGGTATATTACTAATCTACTCTAACTTACTCAAATATTAAGGAAAATATATTTTATTAATCTCACATACAATATTTACTTATGTTTACGTATTGAAATTATATAAGTGGACTGGCTCCAATTTCTACTGTCGGTTAGCCTTCACGGACTCAACCTCCAGGGAAACAGACAATTTTCGTGAATTCTGTGAAGCTTCGTTTATGACTGACATTCAAGATTTAAAAGGAGACAGAATCTTAAGTTCTCAGAAGGACCGCAGGAGGTCTTGTCATTAAGTGACGGGAGGGGCAAAGGACTACTACTACTACTAGCAAGAGCCCTCGAGGGATCTGGCTGGTCAAGGTCAAAACGTAACATGCAATCATTGTAAACCAATCGAGTCTCATCCGGCTGTCGCAAAATGTTGCGCAATGCATTTGACAATAGTTGAACCTTTTGTCTCGTCGCCGGGCATTCGACAAAGGCCGTTTGAAGATGCTTTATGTAAGATATAGAAGGCCAAGTGCTGTTATACGAAAGCGGAGGCGATTAAGAAGGATCGTAAATATTCTGTTCGACGCAACTGACAAAATTAAAAAAAATAAATAAATAGTGAAAAAGTAAACTGATAAATAAGTAAATGATCCATAATAAACATCAGAGTCCTACAGGAAAAGTTATAGAACAAAAAATAATGTACGGTATTTCTCATTTATCGTTTGAAACTACCAGACAACGCTTAAAGAAATGTCTTGGTCACTGCAAGAAATAAAGTCAATTGTAATCACTATACAACAACATTAGTGGGGTTACTCTCCGAAATTCAAGAATAGCTTGTTACTTCAAAAAATAGGTAAAAGTGATGATAGGAAAAGGGGTGCACAGTAAGCAGTTTCGAAACTTATGCCAGTCAAAAAACCTAGAGCACTGCTTTGTACAAGCAATCGTCATAAAGTAACACGACAGCAAGTACTTAAATGGTATATCGTCAGTTTTCCCATTGATGCTCTTTTCCCCATACGACTAATACCTTCTTTATTTTCTTCTATGGCTCTGATAAGCATGAAGAACACTGGGGTTGGCTGGTAGTTGCCCCAATTCATCAAAGGTGGAACTATATAAGAATGGCAGGCGGAGAGAAAACACAACAAACTAAAGCCTTCAAGAAAATCTAGAGTGCCTACAAGATGGCTGGATGCTGAAGATGGGGATGGAGATGGAATCTTTCTTCAGCCGTGGTTTAGGCAGGTGGTCCTCCAAAGGCTGGGATGATTGGCTGTTTTCAGGAGATTGGTACAAAGGAAATGATGCGTTGGAATCGAAGTCTACAACCTTTCTCGATCAAGCTAGTTGAAAGTGGCTAGCAAGACTGCAGTATATGTTAAGCTTAACCCCTCGATCATCCGATTGCTCCCCATTGTCAGGTAATCATTGCTTGATGAGGTCCACTTGTTTTTCGATTCATATTAAGCTGCTACTTCAAAGAAAGAATGTCTTACGTATGGGGGCGGGGGTTGGCTGTGTGTGTGTTGGGAGGATAATAAATTGGTAAATCTTGTTGCATTCTCTTTGGCATTCAAAAATCCTTTAGCACTCAAGAGGGCACAGTATATTAACTTTAGGAACTGGCTTATGCATAAGGCCGACTCAATCAAACCAACTAACCAGGCATCCATCGAATAAATGGACTTCGTCTTAATCCAATTCAGATTCGGCAGAAAACGGAGGCAATTATTCTCGTGAATGTTGTTACGGTTACGAAAATATATTCAATTTATGTTCCTCTAAATCACGAAAATCATATTCATGGCCCACGGGCTAAATGTGCCCTTGGTATCATCAAAAGAGGCCGGAAATGACAGTAAGCTTTATCTTTCAATGAAATGATGTGTTAAGAAGGATAAAAAAAGATTAGAAGAAAAAATTCTCGAATCTCCGTAAGTGCGCCATAGCAATCACTTCTTTTATACTGTAGCCGCATATAGAAAAAACTTGCGGCAAAAAACACTTGCAGTGCGGTGAAAAAAATGAAGTAAGTCAAAGATGAGAGTTGCTAACATACCATCTCTAATATATATAAATTTGATCTCGCATACATTCAAACCATAAAACGATTTCTTCATTATTTGACCCATTTTATTGTCATTTTCATCGTTTCAAAACGTCTTGTATATTTTCGCACGAAGTTTTCATTTTCCCCTTTATTTTTTCAAAGAACGTATGGTGGTGTACTGTAATTTGCAAGAGGAGATATTGCACATACCAGAGTAAGAGGTGGCAATACTAAAAGTTCCTTTGAATCAAAATGAGTAGCACGAATATAAAATAAAATAATCAGGAACGAATTTAAACAACATCCGAAATTACCGTTTTTCCCTCTCTATGTTCTGGTCTATTAAATGTGGCAAGCTTTGGCTGTAATACAGTTTAACTTCTTTTAAATCATGAATAAGATAATGCCAAAAATGTACACAGCAAGAATGAATGCAAGAATCATGATGAAACCTTCTAGCTGGAAGTTTTTTCCTGGTGTGTGAAGGAATGCCTTCCACTCTTCTCAATACGGTTCCTCTTAGAATTCACTGCTTGAGACGCATTCTCCGCTGGCTGCCGTTCATTTCTAGTTTCAGGGTTTATGATACAGTGCTGTCAGAGTGTAATTAGAGAGCTTACGGTTAAGGGCTGTTACTTTGTCCTCTGGAAACTGAAGCTCTTCGCTGGGCAAGTCGGTAGAGCTGTGGCTATCACTCGGTAGGCCCGAGTTCGAGTCTCCGGCCGGCTGATGAAGAGTTAGAGGAATTTATTTCTGGTGATAGAAATTCATTTCTCGCTATAATGTGGTTCGGATTCCACAATAAGCTGTAGGTCCCGTTGCTAAGTAACTAGTTGGTTCTTAGCCACGTAAAATAAGTCTAATCGTTCGGGCCAGCCCTAGGAGAGCTGTCAATCAGCTCAGTGGTCTGGTAAAACTAAGGTATACTTAACTCTTTTTTTCTGGAAACTCATATAATCTTATATTTTGATTTCGCGTTTTGTGCGGTTCTCTTCCCATGTCTGCTTAATGTATTCCCTTAATTAACTGACGCCGTTATTTTGCACCGTATGTAATTTAATATGATAATGTCGCTTACGTCGTTTAAGTATGGTCGGGGTGTTCCAGGATCTGGAATTCTGTTCGACTATCTGTGGGGCGCTACCATATCGACATTCTTGTCAAAAGCTCTATTGTGTATTCTAGTGTTTGTTGGAACGTCCGTATCCTTTAATTAAAATTATCCTCCCGATCTTGTTGAAGTTTGGGGTGGTCTGTTCTGTTTACCTATTTGAGTATTACTTCTTTGCCAGTCTGCTTCACATTTTGCTGTTTGGAGCAAATCTTACTCTAGATTCTCATTTTTGCTTCTTTGCTTTTCTTCTTTCCGATTCCACCGGGAAAGGCAAAGTGTATCAAGTAGTCGTCACTCTGTGAAGTTAATCTTTAATGTGTTGCTGTGTACTGGGAGAGGTGATCGTTTACGCAAATGAAGACCAAGACGGCCACCAGTAATGAAATCTGGGATGCCCCTGTTTCTCAGCTGAACGGGGGCATATTGAATTCTTCCTAAATCGCTTACACCCCCACCCCAGAGCAAACTCAGGACCCTTGTAGATGAGGCGAGGTTAGTACCATATGACCATGTGGGCACACCCACAAACACACACACACACACACATATATATATATAATGTAACCACAAAGAATTCTAAACTTTTCTATTTATTCACGCTTTTTGGATGCATTTGCCACTGCAAAGCATAAGACAAATTAAGAAACTCTGACGCCCGTGGCAAGTTTCCAGCCCAGCACATCGTATGCCAGAATGAGCACATTTGACATTCGTTTGGGACGTTAGAGGTCACTGTGGATATTATAAATATATGACCAGTAGGTCCTACACACACACATATAAATGTATATATATGTATATATATATATATTATGTATGCACATACTATAAATATATCTATATGTGTATATATATATATCTATATGTATATGTATATAGTGTATATACACACACACACAAACATATATAATATATATATATATATATATATATATATATATATATATATATATATATATATATATATATATATATATATTGTCACGAAGCGTTCCAAGTACCTGGTTTTACACACCTAATCACAGAATTAAAAAATTTACCTCATTTTAGCCAGATACCTGAACTCTCATAATAAAATTACGACTGAGTACTCCAAAGGCAACAGTGATCCCTTAAAAACTTACTAATCAATTGAGAAATCAGATTAAGTTTATCAAAACAAGTGTGTGGTATCAGCATTTAAACAAAAAATATACTAAAGTAAAAGGGCTCACTCCATCAAACAACTTTAACTATTTCACTGGCCTATATTCTCTTCAGCAAAACTAAAGGAACAAAGCATGTTTATCACTATGCCTTATGCGCACAATTAATCCTATCACTGGTGGTCAGTAAATGAAACACTGTTGTAAAAATTTTAAATAAAAAATTAAATTCAAAATTTATAGTCAGAATTCACAATGTGAAAAAATTTACTATTGGTTGAAAACAACACAAAATTTAATTAATTCTTGAGTTAAATTACAAAGGTTAACTTATCAAGAAATTTAATTAATCAAGCAAAATTTAAACTCTTCAGAAATATTTATGATTTGAAAAGAAAATCTAAGTAAATGAAAATTAAATCAAGTATGCAATGTT
The DNA here is from genome assembly GCF_040412425.1 of Macrobrachium rosenbergii. Classification (NCBI taxonomy): domain Eukaryota; kingdom Metazoa; phylum Arthropoda; class Malacostraca; order Decapoda; family Palaemonidae; genus Macrobrachium; species Macrobrachium rosenbergii. Next base: position 21,146,866 of record NC_089760.1, on the reverse strand, counting down.
AAATTATTAAGAAATACTTAAAATGCTAAGTAAATAAACATTAAATCAGCACTACATAAAATGTGAAAAATTAAGAGATTGCAAACGTATAAAATATAGCAGTGTCAAATTCATAAAGAACTAAACAAATAATTAAAAAAGAATCAAAGAATTCAAATGATATTAAGAACACACTATTTCACTAAACATCCCTTAATATATCGACCTTATACCATGGTAATAATAAGTAAAAGTCACTTTACCTTACACAAGGTTGTGAAAACTTTCACAAAATCACCAAATGCAGCTGCTCAAGATTCACAAAACACACTTTTTTGATAGGTACTGTTACCAATATATACACTTTTTACAACCGTTATCAGATCTCAAAAGCTAAGACTAATATCAATGACCACACAAATATTTTACATTAATAACTTCTCTTTTAAAGAGAGAGAGAGAGAGAGAGAGAGAGAGAGAGAGAGAGAGAGAGAGAGAGAGAGAGAGAGGAAACCACACGAAAGGTCTCTGAAATCAGAGTGAGCAAATTTTTAGGATTCCATCTAGAAGTAAAACCCCTATAGAATTATGTCATTACATTTTGGGAGTGAGATACAAGAGAAAATTCTAAAAAAGGAAGATGACGTTACTTCTTGACAAAAACGTCTTGCAGCCAAAACTAACGTGTTAGAACAATACGCGATCAGGGCAATGTAACCTTAAACATGACGCAATTGCCATGTGCTTTGGTGCAATAACTCGTTCGTATTTCTCAAAAAGACATACATGACTCGAACAAAAAAATGTATGGGACAAAGCTTTTAACAAAATCTCAACACAATCGACACTACACACATGGCTAATCATAATTGGTATGTTTTTTAAAACAACATGAGGAATTCGAGTCCTTGCTTATCTCTCGTGATGACAGCTAGAACATCTGGTCTAACTTAAACTCTCCCTCTCTTACTAAGTTATTGTTAAAAGTGTATTATTAATTCTTGTGAAATCTTACATACACTACATATGATATTTCAATAACTATTATTACACCAAATACATGAAACATAAAGAAAAAATCACATTTTGTACATTTTACAAGGCAATATCATGAAAATATTTATATGTATATAAATATATATAAATAGTTTTTTAGCAAATACAGATTGAGGAAAGTTTGCCTGATGATTGGCAATTATAAGTCAGAGCAAAGATACCAAAGAAAGGTGCCCTGACGGAATGTGGTAACTGAAGAAGCAATACACTTGTTTCAGTTAAAATGAAAGTAATTTGTATGATATCCTCAATACTCTGAAGGGAAAAAATTATAAAAAGCTCTGAGAAGAAAAAGCTGGTTTTAGAAAAGACAGGGGTTACACAGATCCAATTTTTGCACTGAAACATTGTGCACCAGTGTTTGGAGTTTACACAACCCCTTCTAACAGCTTTTCTTGATTATAAAAGGGCATTTGATGGCGTCCGAATATCAACATTATGGAGAGTATCGGGTCACTATGACGTTTCCGATAAATAAGTAAAGCTAACTGAAATTACCCTTAAATAAAGTAGATGCAAAGTTTATGTTGTTGGGGCCTTGAAAAGTGAATTTACTGTAGATAGCAGGGTGGTATGGGGAATGTTATTCCAACTTTGCTATTAGCCTTTCTCACAGATTTTATACTGAAGAAACACTGCAAATTTACAAAGCCTGCTTACAATAATGCATCACATACCTGGAGATACCGGACTCAAAACGAATTTTAGAAAAACCGAAGAATGAGGACAGAGTATACACAAAAGGATGAAATATCATTAGACGGAGGAGGGATTCGTAAGGTCGAATCTTCCAAATACTTAGGAATAATGGTATTCAGTTGAGGTTCTCTTGAGTTGGAATTTAATGAACAGCTGAAAAAAGACAATTCAAACAGTAGGAAGGTAAATAAATTTTGGGAATCAAATAAACTTAAACTGCATAAAAAAAAGTCTGAGACAGATGACAGATAGAGTTAAAAATTACACTATAAACTAAATTACAGAAGTTCCATATGCATATGAAAAAATGACAGACAGATTGACATGGCTTGAAGACGCCCTTTGCCTAACCACTTTGAGAATAGTATGTGACAGTGTCAACTGGGATCCGGTGAGCGACGACCCAGACCTACTTGGATATCAACTACGGGAGAGGAAGCTGGGGATGAGTGGAGACTTGTGAAAGATAAAGTACAGGAAAATCACGAGTGGCAGAATTGCACAGAGGCCTTTTGCGTCATTCGGCGTTGGAAACGATAACGGTGAGTAAATATTTCTATTGTGCTATTAGTTCATTGCGAAATTTCCTCTTCTGGACATAGGCATTACAAGAAATTTGTCAGTGAAAAAAACCTTTTACTAACGCCCTATCTCCAATGATTCCAAGAAAGTCACATACCAAAACAAAGTCCTTAATCTGAAAGAAAAAACTACTGACTTACAATTGTCATGATTGACATCTATGTGACGTCAGTCGTTTCTCGGAATACTGTCCTTTACTACAGCTGTATATTAAGTTGTAGGAACATATCGAAGCGGAGGGGATTTCCGTAGCTGCCGACCGGATGACAATTGTCTCTAGGTTTACAATAATAATTAAAGTAACTCTTAGCGCATGTGGGCGCCCATACGCTCAAGAACATAATTCACAGATATGTGGTAAAGTGTGCTAGATGACAGAGGTGTCTTACACTGGTTAAATTTATATCGCATCATTTTTACATTACGAAAGTGCTTTCTGCCAATGAAGTGTCAATTGAAAAATAATATAATAAATTTATTTAGGTCACTTTTTTTTTATAACGATAAGCACGAAAAACTCAAGTCTTGTCTCCTTATCTTCATAGAAATTGGTAACTGTTCCTAAATGAACGAAGAAGGGATAACGCAGCAGGAGAATGACCTCTACGGTGCAGACGTCATTTTTACGCCAGGAAATGTTTCGTAAAGATGTTTTCCTCCTACGGGATAATTAGATATTTTTCTGCTGCCAGTACATTCTGAATTACTCTAGGAGAACTCTGAGATATATTATTCTGTGTTAACAAAAGATTTCTGAGAATCTGTTACTTACCCGTTTCGAAAAAGTACGGAACCAGATGGTCACTTTGGTTAAAGAGATATTTCCTATTTGTTTTTCTTTACACAGTCATCAGGTCTGGTGCTACAACAGACCAATCTAATGCAAGTGGCTTTTCTAATAAAAAGATTCTTATGTTATAACAGTAAATACAACAACAATTACAAGATGAGACTTAATTTCTGAACAATGTGTAAATTAGCAGAAGACAATATAAGAAAAAAGTTATTGACAAATTCACCACAGTGACATGAGAAGATACATCAAATTAAAATTCGAATTCGTAACATCTGCAAGACAAATGTGGTCTCTAAGTAGCATTTAGAAAAGAATTCTGCTAATATGCCGGATTTGCTTATGTTTCTGACGAGAATAAATGAAATTTAAATGAATACAGGAACCGATTCACTCCAAGCAAATTCAGTAGCCGCATTCAAACACCGTTATTCTTGATGGTCAATTAATTCCATTTGTCTCTTGAAATTAAATGTGTTGTTTATCAAAATATCTCCTATAAAATGCTTTTGGACGAAACTGTACTTATTTTCTTTCAGCTTGCGAAAAAATTATAAAATGCTTAGCAGTTTTTTTTTTACTACGTTCGGGCAGCATTAATTGCTTCATCTAATATCCATTTCATCTCATTATGAATAAAATTTCCTCTTTTGAAGAATCCTAAATAAGTCTACAATTAAACTGCACAAACAAGGACAATGTCCTGTCTGATTTTATACAGAATTCATCATTTCACATTATCCCAAACAATAATCACATCCATATTCAAAAGCGCCAAAAAATAAAAACATTGATGCTCTCTCCAAGCACATAAGGCTAACGCGTAAAGTCAAAGGAGAGAGAGAGAGAGAGAGAGAGAGAGAGAGAGAGAGAGAGAGAGAGAGAGAGAGAGAGAGAGAGAGAGAGAGAGTCACAATGTTACATCATTATCCTCGGTAGGTTGGCACTCCTGGACAGTATAAAGCCACCGGGTTAAGGGAGGTCTTAACCTAGTGCCGCGCCAGCATCGATAGAGGTAAGAGATTCCCGTTGGTTTTCTCCGTCCCGTCTAAAAACGATACTTTTTATAATGTCATGTGTGACAGTCATTTGTCATTTGCTGATAGTTCTAGGGTTTCTGACTGGGATTTAGTTTACGAAATACGTACTGCCAATTTTGTGTTTTGAAGTAACAACGATTTGTTGCCGTTGTTGCAATGTGTAAACAACGAGACTGTGACTGTCTATCGGCGAGCGTGAATACACGCGCGCGCAGACACACATACAGACAAGGACACATACACACGCGCACACACACACATACATACATACATACATACATACATATATATATATATATATATATATATATATATATATATATATATATATATATATATATATATATATATATATATATATATATATATATATATATATATATATACACACACATATACAATATAATTTAACAGACGTCACTAACATCACATAATCATCCAAGGTCTATTGCAAAGGAATTCAGTGTAAAAATGAAAAATAAAACAAAAGTGAATCAAAACGGATGAAGGAATTAAAGCAAAGCAAAGAACGGATATTAGCAATAATCATTTGCTTATTAAGGAAGCACCGGCTCTCAAGTAAATTTCAAAATGTTGTATATGACAACATTGATTGAACTATTCCATAATCTTGGCGAGACTTAGAATAAACGCTCTGTACAGCGTCAGTATTTTACATATACATACATTCATACATACACACACACATATATATATGTGTGTGTGAGTGTGTGTGTGCGTGTGTACACACACTCACACGCGCACACACACACGACCATGTATATATATATATATATATATATATATATATATATATATATATATATATATATATATATATATATATATATATATATATATATATATATATATATATATATATATATATATATAACATATTTATCCTCGAGGCAGATTTTAACACAGGAAACTCGCGCTGTAGACGCGGGGATTATGAGTGAATAAATAGCAGAAGGCCGAGAGCTCTCTTCTCTCATTCGGAGTCCATCATTTTTCTTAAAACTCGAGATAAAATTTGCTTCAAAATGTCGTTCTCTGTATCAGTGTTTCACGCGCGGAAGCACTTCCTGTGAATGTTTCAATCAGTGAGGCGAGAATAGTATTTATTATTATAATTATTATTATTATTATTATCATTATTAAGCGTTGCCCCATTTGAAAGAGCCTCTTAAGACTGTTGTTTTTTCTTCACTATTCTCTCCTTATCTTTTGATAGATCTGACCAACCACTAAAACCTTTCCCCTGTGTCATAAAAATCTGTTATGTAATAAAAAAAAATTCTGTAATAATATTAATAGCTTTTAACTGAGGGTTCAGCTTTCAATATTGTGAAATGTTAAATGTCAAAACTTCATTTTCACCACAACAGACAGTTGCCAACCTCGTACCGTCATGAGAAAAGAAAATTAATTAATAAAAACTAAGTAAGAAAAGTAAGGAACCGACTTATAAAAAAAAAATAATTGCACATTTCTAGCATGGAATTATTGCATTCCCCTGATGATGACAATGTAAGAAATGGGATTCTCTTAACAATGTGGAGGCAAAGCCTGCAGAAATATCGTGAAGACTTTTCATCTTTTGGTTAGGTTCCGTTTATTCGAACTTCTCAGTTCCAGAGGTCCTTTATTCCTCACACCGTTGGACTGTGGAACAGTGGAACAGCCTCCCAGAGGAAGTCGTGCAGTTGGAACTTCAGAAGTTCAAGCGAAAATGCAATGCATTACTACCCTCATACTATTCTTCTTGTGTTTTGATACATTTTTATCTATTTATTAATTTATTTTTTTTTAATAAGTGGCATCTTTTCTTTCTGTATTTCCTTTTACCTCCTCTTACTTTTTCCTAATTAACACCATGTTCTTTGGAAGCCTGAATATCAAATCAATGGCCCCTGTGGGCTTGTTCCATATGAACAGGTTTTATCTACTGAATAATTTAATAATAATAATAATAATAATAATAATAATAATAATAATAATAATAATAATAATAATAATAATAATAATAATGGTCCGTTTGTTAGCAGCATCAAGAAAATACTTACGAGTTAAGTTTTAAGATACTTTTACCTAAGATAGAACTCGTAACTGGCAACAGGGAAATAAAGTCTGGGAGAGATAGGATTGTGACTTGTAATACACAAACGCATTACCTGTTCAGTTACAGTGCTCCCAGAATGGCAGTACATTAAAGTAGAAAAAAATTATGTAAAGGTACAAATTACTTTTTGTTTTGCCCCCATGATACAAAGGAAGATGATTGCAAGTAATGTAAATCAAGCTAATGTTTAACACATGCACACACACACACACACTCTATACACACATACATACATACATACATAAATAAATATATATATATATATATATATATATATATATATATATATATATATATATATATATATATATATATATATATATATATATATCTCAAACACCACTGAGAAGAAATTACAAGCGGTTGTAAATCCTCACTAGTTGTAAGCTACCTTCGGAAGACTGGTACAAAGAGGTAGAATTCAATTTATATGTGCTAGCACGAACGTACAAAGCTTTGGAAACCAAGTATTTGCACCTGACAGGTGTTTAGTAAACGGGGTCCTACTCTCATTAGCGACAAGTCAACTGTTTACGAATCCTGTTATCTAGCGGGAGTCTGCTTCTTTTTTTCCCCGTCTCTCAGCTACCTTCCTTAAAATTTAAACTTCTTGCATATTTCTTTTGAAATTAATAGATCAAGTTTAGACCTGCCTTGACTGATATTTATGTTCTTAGAGACACTCTCTTTTACAAAACTAGGCTCAGTGATGTTTCTTTCCAGTGCACTATTAAAACAAACTATCTTTTTTTGCTCCTGTCCAGTTGGTTGTATGATTGCTTTTACCATGTACAAAAATTCCATTGTTCACCTGATACCGTGGTGTTTAATATATATAAATATCACGTATGAAAAGTAACTATATATATATATATATATATATATATATATATATATATATATATATATATATATATATATGTATACTGTATATATTTATATATATGTATATATATATATATATATATATATATATATATATATATATATATATATATATATATATATCTGTCAACTTATTTTAGGCAAATTATTTTTGCTCGTACAGCCGATCGAGGCTACGAATAACCCCAACGCCAAATCAAAGTCCTTCAAAAGAAGGCATCGTGCTTACCCCATATGAAAAATGGGAAAAAGCACGTTAAACGAAGAAGAAGAAGAAGAAGAAGAAGAAGAAGAAGAAGAAGAAGAAGAAGAAAGAAGAAGAAGAAGAAGAAAACTTTATATTTTCTCATTTTGAGCATTTCTTACGTTATTTTGCTACTTTTGGATATACTGCCATAAAAAATTTCTAAGCTTCAAAACGAAGCCAAAACGAGTATTTAGCATGAAACCAGACCGACCAAAGAAAAATATATTGGTAAAAAATTCTCGACAGGGAATTATAAATTTTCCTTGCATAGTGATGTGCAATATCCGGGATAAATAGCAAAAAACCTTATTTAACTGGAAAGGTAATTTATCACAGATCTGCATGGTGCAATAATATTTTTACACCTGCAATACAGTACTTTATATTTTGGCGAATGGCAATAGTTTTTTGCTAACTTTAACTTGTCATTTTCACACTTCAATATTGTTATTTTGTGCGTGTGTGTTTTATTTTTCTGTGCATACCGTATTAAAGTATGACCGTTCAACTTTGCAATGACATCAAAACTAACATTACACAGGCACATAAAAGGGAAATACAAAAGTGGTCTCCAAGGGATAAATACAGCGCGGTTATTGTTACACAACAACAAATATATACAGACAGACATTGTGTTTCATGTATTACTATTACTAGCTAGAGATTTAATTTTTCACTTTCGGCAATACAGGAAGCCATAAATGGGTTACAAAGTATATCATTATGATTCTCTTTTTCTTATTTTGGGCAATTCCAGGGGTATCATAATTTAGTCATTTGAATTTAGACTTTACGATTTTCGGAACATGCGTATCAACAAAAACTTTCATTATGTATAATATAGATTATTATTGGTTGATTTTTCGTTGCATAATATAACAGTAAGAATTAAACATTATATAGGAAAAAATCTTTTGGATTTTATTTCCCCATTATCATTATTATTATTATTATTATTATTATTATTATTATTATTATTATTATTATTATAGCACTTAGCATTGATATTTCTAATCTCTCGAGTTTTTAGCTTCTTGCTATACTGTACTATCTCAACAAATGATCGACTCCTAGCAAATCATTGCATAATTAGACAATGAAACTCACCTGTTCGAGATATAGTTGTGAAAATTGGCGACGAGTGTTTATGACGTTTTTCTTTATGTGGACGCACCATAGCAATACGAAAAAGTGAATAAAAATAAATGAAAATCAAGTGTCACAAGTGTAATTATTTGTAGCCATTCAAAAGCCACTGTTTATTCTATGCTTAGTGTAAAAAGATATCTCGAAGAATTTTGTGTCATTTTTTTCCGCTATCCAAATATCACACATCTAGATTTCCTGTTCAGTGAATCCTAAAGGGAAAACATTTGCATGCAAGAAATATCGAAAACTGAATAGGTGTCTTGCTAAGGGTAAATATTTTGCAGGATTAAAGAAAATAAGTCAAGCACTGCAAAAATAGTTTGAGACGGAGACTCAGTAAAAAAAAAAAAAAAGGTCCTGGCCACAGGTAAACAGAGGAACTGAATATGAAGAAATTGCTAAACTATGTCCTTTATACGAAAACAGAAATAATCTACACGCCAGCGGATAAACTTTAAAGAGATAGTTTATGTTAGTATATCCGAGTAAACAAGCTGAATAAAATTTGTGGAAATTATCAGGTGTACGCTGGTTCCTTGAGTCAGAACTATTTTCTCATCTGTTAATTTGGTGACGTATTCATGGCAGCAGAATGCTTCATATGTGCACTTCAATTGTTTTGCTTAACGCGTATATGTACCATCATAGACAATCATAGATGCAGATGTGGAATAACTACGCTGTGCATTTATAAATGAAAGTGGTCCTGTGATGAAAGGGGTCAACCGTGGCCAAGTTCGGTGACCTCAGGTTAATCCGTCAAATGTGTCCACAAGACTCGATACACGTGGAAGCTATTATAGTTATGACTGTATCGTGGAAGCTAGTAATGACTAAGCCAAGGAAGGATTGATGCATTCAGTTTTGGACCACAGATATTTCTAATCCCAAACTGTCGTCGTTACACACCTGCATATAAAAATATAAACTACTCTTGTCAGCTGCCAACTTCCTACATCCACCAGCATATATATATATATATATATATATATATATATATATATATATATATATATATATATATATATATATATATATATATATATATATATATATATATAAGGAGAGAGGGCCATTGCTAGGGTTGAAGCCATGATTTCCCCTAAAAAGAGAAGAAAACCTTTTCTTGTGCTCAGGTGAATTTTGTTTTCGTTGTTCTCATAACTCCACTCATTTCATCGTGCAGTATTTGCATATGTGTGCAAGTGCGTAACACGTTTATGTATGTGTATTTACCTTAAAGTGAGTATTCATATCAGTATTTACATCGCGGGAAAAATGATATTAAAGAAAATATTGTATTTTATTTCTAAAATCTGAGATAAATTTGAACTGTATAACGATTAATCAAAACAAGAATTAAAAACTGGATTCCTTAAGTAACATGTCACAAAGTCAATCATTTTCAGTTTACTTCAGTGTGTGTACTTTTGGACAAATAAAAAGAACTTACAAAATGGAGCAACCTAAACAAAATTCAATTATCATTCGAAGAATTTTTATTTGTTTATCTTGTAGAATCATCAGTGCAAATGTATCGAATACTGTATACTGATTGCACGTCAAATACATAAACGTACCGTTACACACACACACACACACACACACACATATATATATATATATATATATATATACACTATATATACGCATATGTGTGTTCGTGATATACACACACACACACACACACACACACACACACACATATATATATATATATATATATATATATATATATATATATATATATATATATATATATATATATATATATATATTCTTCTTCGTTTTAACGTGCTTTTTTCCCATTTTTATATGGGGTATGCACGATGCCTTCTTTTCGAAGGACTTCGATTTGGCGTTGGGGTAGGCCGTAGCCTCGATCGGCTGCCCTGCCTGACATCGCTTAGACCCCGGTAACGATGTGTACGTGTTTCGTACCAATCCCCAGCTCCCTTTCTCCCAACAGCGAGGAGAACTGGGCGGTTTAGGTCGACAGTTCGAGACGTGTGAGATGTCTGTTATGTTTTTAGAAGATGTTGGAGTGGCTTTGTTTATGTGTGTATTAGTCTGTAACACCCATTTGCTCTCAGCAAACCTATCCGTTGATTACATACGTAATCCCGGGGTGTCTACACGGATAGCAAAGTGTCCGCCTTCTCTGACCAGTTGGCTGCGGATTTGAACCCGCGCCACGGACCTCTACGAAGTCCTAGGCCGCTGCTCTACCAACTGAGCCATCGAGGCTCCATATATATATATATATATATATATATATATATATATATATATATATATATATATATATATATATATATATATATATATATATATGTGTGTGTGTGTGTGTGTGTGTGTGTGTGTGTGTGTGTAACTGTACATGTATGTATCGAGTATACTGATCGCACGTCAAATATATACAAGTGTAGTTACATACACTCACACACATATACATACACATATGTGAATGTGTGCTTTTGATATATATATATATGTGTGTGTGTGTGTGTGTGTGTGTGTGTACATGTATGTAACGAATATACTGATCTCACGTCAAATACATACACGTACAGTTACACACACACACACACACACACACACACACACACACACATATATATATATATATATATATATATATATATATATATATATATATATATATGTGTGTGTGTGTGTGTGTGTAACTGTCAAACGTGTATGTATTTGACGTGCGATCAGTATATTCGATACATTTACACTGATGATTCTACAAGATAAACAAATGAAAATTGTTCGAATGATAATTAATTTTTTTTTAGGTTGCTCCATATTGCAAGTTCTTTTTATTTGTGCAAAAGTACACACACTGAAGTAAACTGAAAATTATTGACTGTGACGTTACTTAAGGAACCCAGTTTTTAACTCTTGTTTTGATTAATTGTTATACAGTTCAAATTTATCTCAGATTTTAGAAATAAAATACCAATATTTTCTTTAATGTCATTTTTCCCGCGGTGTAAATACTGATATGAATACTTACTTTAAGGTAAATACACATACATAAACGTGTTATGCACTCGCACACATATGCAATACTGCACGATGAAATGAGTGCAGGTATGAGAACAGCGAAAACAACATTCACCTGAGCACAAGAAAAGGTGTTCTTTTTTTAGGGGAAATCATGGCTTCAACTCTAGCAATGGCCCTCCTCTCCTTGGCAACCAATCCGCTGCCGCTGCTCCACTGCACCCTCGGCCAAGCTTCCCCACCCTTTTTTTTTATACTATAATCTCTTTGAACGCTCTTCATCAGATTTTCTCTTCACGGAAACTAACTCTGAGATGAGTGTTTCATTTCACAATACTAGAAGCCATTCGAACTGACGTAAATTTTCTCAAAATTGGATCAGCACCTTGTGTAAGGACAACCAAATTGACTAACAACAGAAATAAAAAGATGTAAAGAGATAAAAGGCGAAAAAAAGTAATGTAGAGTGGTATGACACTCGTAAGCGCTCATCGAAAACACAAAAAATGCATTATATGTAACCTGAAGGCTATAAATCACGTCAGGATATTTTCTGAAAAGATTGGCCATTACGCCTTCAAGTGGGCTATTCAGGAGTAAAAGGTTTCCTTAACTTTAACGATTTCTCCACGTCGCTGAGCCTGTCAAGCGTCCCCCCGCCTGCCCGAGCGACCCCCATCTCTCTCTCTCCATGATATCTTATTTGCATGATATTGTTGCCGCTTGACATGTTCATTTTTGAAGCATAAGTTTTTGTATGCATTTCCTCATCATCATTTCTCTCTCTCTCTCTATTTTCTTCATTTAGATTACCTTCCTCTGTATTCTCAATCTCCATCTTTAAACTCAAATTGCCAGTTGTCAACTCGCCTTTTCCCCGTTCAGTGTAAGCCTGTGCTTATGTATCCATGATTACATGCAACAGGTCTCTCTCTCTCTTTCTCTGTGCGTGTGTGGTCTCCCCCAGATTAAACCAGCCCTTCTTTATCCAGTCACAAAGGCCCAGAACGCCAGGCAGTGAGAGCACTAATTCCTTTTTGATTCTTTTTATTGACTTAGTATTGTTTCAACCGACGTTGCAGTCGCGGAGGTCGATACAGAATGATGGAGATTTTGACGTTAGGTCAGAATCCATATAGGTCAGTGACATAACACGAAACTGGATAAATTAATTAACGTCCTATGAAATTAGCGTAGAGACAAAAAAGAATTCATGACCTCTAACCCGGTTAGAGTGAAAATAAACAAAGGTAGTTCTGACAGTACAAAGGATAAGAGAATAGTTCCACATAAAAACAATAATTTTGGTCGGACTTTTCTTTCTATTAGCCGTTGTTCACTTGGCACTTACTTTCTCTAAAGATAATTCTATAAAAACTAAATTAAATCTGTGACATACATTTATTCAGTTATTCATTTCAATATGCAATTAGCAGGACACTGTAAGCAAGCTCCAAGCCTGTCAAATATGCAACCTTTTCATCAAGCTGCCATCTCCAATTCTCTGAGACCTGATCACCTCAACGCGATTTGCGTTCCAACTTTTCGCGTGCGCCATCTTTTCAATTATTACTCTTCGTCTTTTCAAGATTTGGAACAAGCTTTCTCTCTCTCTCTCTCTCTCTCTCTCTCTCTCTCTCTCTCTCTCTCTCTCTCTCTCTCTCTCTCTCTCCTAAATATGACAATATCATCTAGCTTTCTATCCTTGAACATGGCCACTATTACAATTTTTTATAATACGCACAACACAAACACTAAGTAACTTCTTTTTTGAGATTTTGCAACATTTGTAAATGGTAAGAAAACAAAAGCCTCACAACACTGGTCACCTGGTGTCTTTTTCGCTAAGCAGTGTGGGGCTTGCCTCTCTGCATTCTATAGACAAAAACGATTGCCTTCGGCCTTAGATGACGGGGTTTCGCCGCCATTCCAAATGATCCACAATACTTCACTAAAAGCGTTTTTGTCTTTGGACCCAGTGATTTAAGGTTCCAAACCACTGACACCTCCCAGGACTATAACGTTCAACTTGACGTAAATACCTAATTGTGAATGTGTCGTTCTATGAACTTTTTTCTTTTTTTTTATTCTGCAACCCTTCACATTTCCAAGTGTCTGTGTCAATGTCTTAATTCTGTCCAGACATTTGGAAACTCTAACCCTTTTATTTTTACCTACCCAAACACCTCAGCCAGATCCCTGATTAACGCCCAACAAAAACAAGTCCCCCAAGACAGGAGTGTATGAAATCCCTTGCTTTGACTGTGACCAATCCTGCATCGGTTTTACAGGTAAATCACTCCCCCAGAGACTAATACAACATGAACGTTCAGTAAGATATGGACAACAGAGCTCAGCTACTTTTAACCACATAAACAATCATAATGACAAAATAAACTGGAATATGTCACGTATGATTTATATCAGCAATTGTCGATTCAAAAGCCAGATGATAGAATCCGCACTGATTAAACAAAGAAATACGATGAACCGCCTGGGATTCAGATCTGATAGGTAAAATCTTCCTCCAACCAGCGGTTAAGAAGATTAAGGAGAAGCTGTTAACAGGAATGACGTAGCGGCAGACCTCTGGAATAATGCTTCATTGGTATAAATACCTCTGAGTCTGGTCTGTAACTCTTCTTTCATTCATAACCTGTCTGATGAGGGAGACAGACAGTGTCTCTGAAAGACAGCTATAACTTTCTACCCTTTTGGTGTCTTTATGGGCTCTTTTCACTAGACACACATATATATATATATATATATATATATATATATATATATATATATATATATATATATATATATATATATATATATATTTTTATAAATATTACTGCTGTTCGCCCTCGATGTATTTAGGTGTAGGAATATTAGTCAGATTGACCTCGACAGAGAACATCTCTGCCCACCGGTAGGCTAGACAATTCAAAATAACAATCACAGCAGTAGACAAATGGCACCGCGCATAGGCTGGGCAGTTTTAAAACAGAATATGCTAGGGCATTAGGGACCTAAGCCTCAGAGAGGGTTTACACTCAATGACCCCTAGTTATGGTGGCCCTTAAGCTATTTATTCTATGCATTCGGCGATGCCTTTGTCAAGGTCGGATTGCCCGGGGCGGTATGTCAAGAGGCCACCTCATCTGGCGGGAACGAAGCGAGGTCGGTCAGAGAGAGTAACTCGGTCACTGAACCAGGGTGACGCTGCGTGCGTGCCCGAACGATATTCTTTGTTCTTTATTACTTTTACTCCTATGTCTATCTTAATTACTGAATTGGGAAGACTGCCAGAATACGACTCCTGAGGTCCCTCGTTTGCGCAGCGACTTGACATTCACGGTAAGTCCGGTTCTTGTTGAAGCTTCGTCGATTGACTAGTACTCCTTCTGTATTTCACATTTTTCTTTGTTTTCTTCCTTCAGCCACCACTTAGGGTATACTCGTATGTGTTTACGAAGTCTAGATTAAGCCAAATTATTATATTGTTAGCTTCAACCCCGTTATTCCAGTAAATACCTAGGTTAGGGTAAGCAACACAGTTTTAAGTCTCGATGCTTTTTATGCCTAGCGTCCGAATGTTTGGAAGAACCGTTGCGTTTAAAATCAAATTCATCTCAAATATTCTTGTTAAGGTTAATTACCCTTAACTGGCGACCTTTGGCTAATTAACGACTGTCTTTGAGGTTAACTTTTGGCTTCAAGTGGCAGGTTACGTGCATTCTTGTTTTGCAGGGCCGTGAAAATTACGTAAATTGAGCAATAAATGATCAACCAAGACCCTGCACGTAACAGTGACGACCTTGCGTAGAATCTAAAGTAAATTTTAGAGAAAGAATCTGGAGAAAAGGAAATTAAAATTACATTAATTCCAAAGATAAGTCAGATATTGAATTCCATTTCAATCTTCCAAACAAAGAACGAGGCATAATAATAAGCAGTAAAGAGAATAGTTATAATAACAGGTAGTGAGAATTAGCCGTAGGTAGGAAGGGTGCGACTCAAGAGCAGAGCGAATCACAATTTGTGTCGTTACTAAGGCCGAAAAAAGCGGAGCCCATTTCATGTACACAAAGTAATTTAGAAATCGCGTCGGCAATTCCAATCGTAATTGTTTGCATATAGCGGGAATCATTCAAAAACCGTGTCAGTGAAGTAGCAAACGAACTGAAATAGTAATTTTACAATAAAGGTACCGTTCAACAACGTAAATTTACGCAGGTAGGCCAGCAATTCTTTTCATTCTTTTGTTTAATGTCCGGGTGAGAAATACGATAACAAAAGACACAAAGTTGTTTGGTAATTTCGTTTTCTATCCTTAACGTAAAACACTATGCATGATTGGTATATTTAAAGTAAAATCTGGATACCTGCATTTGTTTCGTCCGTTGTTTTTGAATTTGGTGCTAAAAGGAAATACCCGCCATTTTGGATTCCTCCGCCGTGTTCGCGCGGGTATTCTGAATTGCTTGAACTGTTTGTGAGAGGACCGGCCATTTTGGTGTTCCTTCGCGCCGCGAGGTTGTTTTTGAAATTTAGGCCTAACGGGATTTTCCGCCATCTTAAGACCTTGTTATTGTCATTCTCTGTTGTGACCACTCTGCTCCCAGCCCTTTTGGAACTACTTTCTCAGCGTAGTAGAAGTTATACCTCGCAATATCTTAGCTAGACAGACTTCGGTAGACAAAAAACCAAAAGATAATTTAGGCAGGGAAAGATAGGCCTTAGTTAGGAGTAATACCATAACAAGTTCCTATACAAATACCTGCTATAAAAATCATATAAAGAGAATTTAAAATTTTACGATAAACTTTTGTGACGTCGGCTCCCAGGAAAATTAAGATAACAGAGCAATCCCTAAGGAAGCCAAGACAACGTATATCTATCTGATTTTATTAAGATCCATGCCATTGTGCATTTATAAGATCTTTGCTTTACATGTTCTCAAGCAGCAAGAAATTAGCTGATTGAAAATCTCTCTCTCTCTCTCTCTCTCTCTCTCTCTCTCTCTCTCTCTCTCTCTCTCTCTCTCTCTCTCTCTCTCGTCATTCAAGTAAGCATTCCTAACCTAAGTGTACATGACCCTCTTCAAAGAAAAAACGGCCGACACTAGGCTAATTAATTCGGATACAGTAAGCCAAATAAAAGAAACACCTCTGTCCCACAATAGATGAGGACAAGTTAAGAGTAATTACAATACAGTGATAAACTGTCGGTCACGAGTGAGGCCTGCTATCCAGACCGAAGCAAACAGTAGTTTTTCACCCTCTGAAAGAAGAAGGGGTTAGCACTGGGTACTGGGACCAGCCACTCACGAGGATTTTTAAAGGAAAAAAACCCAAATTCACTTTATTCCACAGTGCCAATAATTTGCTGCACTGTCATCACTCGAATAGCTTACTTCTCTCTCTCTCTTTTACCTTCCCTTTCTCTCTCATTCGATTGTCACACTCTGCAGGGGGTGTAGAGTGCCTTTCCTCTCATATAGCCTAGTTGGACTCCAGTAGAGGGTCCCTAGGAACACATTGGCACCAGAAGTGCCACCAAGCAAGCATATAGGCAATAAGTAAAACGAAAACAAAAGGGAACACAGAAGAGAAAGTTCTTCTGGAACCTAACCTGCACCAGTGCCTAGGGATACTGAGTGCCACCAGTGTGACTTGTACACGGCACACCCAAACTACAGTGCCACCTTTTGAAAGGGTGCCACGTCATTGAAGAGACACTTCCTCGCTGCCCAAGTACGCCCGTCGACCCGGTTAGACGCCCTTCCCCACCAGAACCATGGCAGCAGAGCATTATAAAACCTTCCTGGGGCTGGGGACGGCGGCAGGTCTCACCGGCTCGGAACTTACCACCTGGGTTAAGGAGCAAGTGGACGACTTGGCCAAGCGGGAGAAGGAAGAAAGACTCGAGCAGAGGAAGTATGAAGAAGAACGAAGGGTGTATGAAGCCGAGCAGAGGAGGTATGAAGAAGAACGGAGGGCGTATGAAGCCGAGCAAAGGCAATTAGAAGAGGAAAGAGAAGAAAGAAGAAGACAGCATGAGCTAGCCTTCAAGGAGAAAGAGCTCGAGCTGGAAAGAGCGAAAATGGAGAATGCCGAAGCTATGGCTAGACAGCAAGCCTCCAGTCCTACACCTGCTGCATCAAACGCTCCAATTTCGAGCATCAATTCCCTAGTCCCCAAGTGGACTGAGGACGAGCCAGAAGCATGGCTGGAGGAGATCGAGGCTCTTTTCGATAACTACAGCACCATGGAGACGGAGAGAGCCTTAATACTAGCCAAGCATATGGAGGAAAAGCCAAGGCAGCGCCGCTCACTGGAGAAGAGCCAGAGAGGCAACATGGCGGAAGTTCGTAGAGTCATTACAAAGGCCTACGAGATAACCCCAGAAAAATGGAGACAACGGTTCCGAGGCCTTGCCAAGGAAGTCGGCTGGTCTTGGACGGAATGGGCATGTCACAAAACCCAGTCCGCATGCGCTGGTTCGACTCCTTGGCCTGCACGACGTTTGAGGATCTTTTCAATCGGACCATGCTAGAAGACCTTTTCCAATGTGTGCCAGGGCCCCTTGCTGTATATCTTAACGATAAACAGCCCTCCACGCTTATGGAAGCTTGTCGCATGGCTGATTCGTGGGAAACTTTCAATCAGTCGCATAGCACCTCGCAGAAGCGAATCGTTCCCCAGGCCTACCTCTCGAACTCCACTCGCCCGAAGAATGGACTGCCTAGCAAGACCCTGTGCAACTATTGCAAGAAGGGGGCCACGCTGAAGCTGAGTGCCGATACAAACTCGGCACTAATAAGCAGCCTAACCCTACCAGCCAGAACTCCGCTCCCGATTCATCCGCTCAGCCCTCTCCTCCAACAGTTACTGCAGGCCACCGAGCCCATCCAAAAGGCCTGTGCAAATCCTGTGGGGCTGCTAGCCACTACAATGCTGGATCTCTGGCCTGTCCACATCATGTCCCCACCACCAAATTTGTCAACCTAATCAGCACTTCATTTTCTGCTGCTGGTCCGCACGGATCCTTTACCCCGAGAGACTGGAAACCCAGTTCATCTCGGTGGCCCCCTCTTCAGAGCACTAGCCTGCCAGTGACCCTTCCGGTCACCGTGAGACACTGCGGCAGACATTAGCCTGATCACTAGGGCCCAAGTGCCAGCCGGTGCCATGGTTGACGAAGAAACCTGGTGGGAAATGAAATGGATAGAGGGGCCACACCATTACCGTTCCTACGGTCCAACTCCAGGTAATGACACCTTGGGGCACGATACCCCACCGCCTTGGCGTGGTAGGTGGAATTCGGCCCGGAGTGGTCTTCTTGTTGGGTCGGGATCTTCTCTGCGGAAGCCCGTCACCAACGCCACTCCGCAGCCGCGTTACCTCCTCCACGGAGGCCCCATCTAACACTCTCAATAATGACAAACCTCCACCTTCCGCCCACCAAAGTGGTCCGCGGAAGGGGCACAACCCAAACTATTCCAGGCCTAGCCCTCTCCAATTGCGAAGGGCTGGCCCACCAAGAGGTCCTCCCCCTCTGCGAAGAGAGATTCAGGAGGAGCAGTACCGCTGCAGGACGTGCAAGCGGGCAGACCACTCCACAAATTGGGAGGGCTGCCCAAACAAGCAACGCCCAACGGACGCCCCCGAACAAAACTCACCGAGAGGCTACGATCTCCCGCTGGGGCAGGAATCTCTGCCGCAGCCAAACCCAAGTCGTCCGCAAGGTATTGCACCTCCGGACCCCTCGTCAGGCATGCCTGACCCTCAACTGCTGCCAGTGCCACTTGCGAGCACTGAGCAGTGCCAGACTCCGTCCGTCCCGGACGTTGAGCTACCAATTGAAAAGGCCCCTATGCCGGGTCTAAATCATGAGGCGAATCCTCCTCCGGGAGATTCAGGATTCCCCATGCAGTTGATCATCGCGACTGGAGAGCCTCCAGCACCCGAAACTTCTTTGCAAAATTTGACTCCAGGGGATGAACCCCTGGAGGATCGAAATGGTACCCCTTCCTTGGAAGACCAGGAACTGGCATCCTCGGACGCAGAAGTCGAGATCGCTCTCACTCCGGTTGTCTCAGCAGCCGGAGTAGGGAGTCCTCCCACAGCTTTTGCAGTTGCCCCTGACTTCGCGCCCGCTAGCCCTTCTGGCCTGTCCCCGGAGTCGGTGCTCTCATCACCTCCTAGGCCAGCTACTGATAGGCCTTGGAGGAACCCGAAGAAGAAGAAGAAGGGGCGGAAGAGAGCCCAGTAGTTGCCGAGCCATAAGCTCATCCTGGCACTAGTGCCCTCTCGGCACAGTGCCCTAACATCTAAGAGTGATCCTGGCCCCTTGCCCAGAGGAGGTAGCCAGTGTGATCTCTTCCTTTTATTGTACATAGCCTAGGCCGCCTTTAAAGTACGGAACATCAATTTAGTAACCTTGTTCCTTCCACTTACCACCGAGCCGCAGTAATCACGTAAGTAGCCTAAATAATTTCAATAATCTTAACTATTGTGAACCGAGCCACGATGCTCAGGACACGCATGGCTTAAGACCTCCATGAGGCACCCATTTATCATATGAGGCAACCCTCATGAATTAACTAGTAATTATTAATTGTATTAAACATAAACCAAGTTGTGATTTAGTTAGAACATTAACTCTTATGTTGGTGCTACGGTCGGGTTAGGATAGGTTAGGCTAGGGAATATCTTAGGTCTAAAACACATCATGATTGTAGGAGGTAGCCTATAATAACCGTGAGCACCTTCCAGTACTATTAGAATTAGGGTTAGGTAGTTCTGTAGCTAGGTAGGCTAACCAGGACTAATCTGCTCAGGGGAAGGAGAGTAACCTACGAGAGGCGAACAGCTTGCTTAGTATAGACCTTCACGCCCGAAAAGGGAGTGAAGGCCCTCTTAAGGGGGGGAGCTTTTATAAATATTACTGCTGTTCGCCCTCAATGTATTTAGGTGTAGGAATATTAGTCAGATTGACCTCGACAGAGAACATCTCTGCCCACCGGTAGGCTAGACAATTCAAAATAACAATCACAGCAGTAGACAAATGGCGCCGCGCATAGGCTGGGCAGTTTTAAAACAGAATATGCTAGGGCATTAGGGACCTAAGCCTCAGAGAGGGTTTACACTCAATGACCCCTAGTTATGGTGGCCCTTAAGCTATTTATTCTATGCATTCGGCGATGCCTTTGTCAAGGTCGGATTGCCCGGGGCGGTATGCCAAGAGGCCACCTCATCTGGCGGGAACGAAGCGAGGTCGGTCAGAGAGAGTAACGCGGTCACTGAACCAGGGTGACACTGCGTGCGTGCCCGAACGATATTCTTTGTTCTTTATTACTTTTACTCCTACGTCTATCTTAATTACTGAATTGGGAAGACTGCCAGAATACGACTCCTGAGGTCCCTCGTTTGCACAGCAACTCGACATTCACGGTAAGTCCGATTCTTGTTGAAGCTTCGTCGATTGACTAGTACTCCTTCTGTATTTCACATTTTCTTTGTTTTCTTCCTTCAGCCACCACTTAGGGTATATGTGTTTACGAAGTCTAGATTAAGCCAAATTATTATATTGTTAGCTTCAACCCCGTTATTCCAGTAAATACCTAGGTTAGGGTAAGCAACACAGTTTTAAGTCTCGATGCTTTTTATGCCTAGCGTCCGAATGTTTGGAAGAACCGTTGCGTTTAAAATCAAATTCATCTCAAATATTCTTGTTAAGGTTAATTACCCTTAACTGGCGACCTTTGGCTAATTAACGACTGTCTTTGAGGTTAACTTTTGGCTTCAAGTGGCAGGTTACGTGCATTCTTGTTTTGCAGGGCCGTGAAAATTACGTAAATTGAGCAATAAATGATCAACCAAGACCCTGCACGTAACAATATATATATATATATATATATATATATATATATATATATATATATATATATATATATATATATATTTATCTGTGAGCATCACTATATTGTGATCGAAAATAATGATTAAAAAGTTACAATAATATAATTGATAAATTGTATATTTTAAGACACAAAAATATACAAAAAGGGGGATAAAAACGAGGGAGCTTTCGACCGTTTGCGCAACGGTCCTCTTCAGCCAACTTTTTTGTATATTTTTGTGTCTTAAAATATACAATTTATCAATTATATTATTGTGGCTTTTTAATCATATATATATATATATATATATATATATATATATATATATATATATATATATATATATATATATATATATATATATAGAGAGAGAGAGAGAGAGAGAGAGAGAGAGAGAGAGAGAGAGAGAGAGAGATATATATATAGCTATATATATACATATATAAATTATATACATACATATTACTAATCGAATATACGACAGTTATACAATATCCCCTTCCCCTCCGATGACAAGTAACAAATAAACTTACATGTATAATTCATTCATGAAAACCACAATCCAGGATCCCATTCCACGCAGAACGATAAGGTATTGTCATATCGTTCAGTGCCTCCAGAAATGTGTCCCAAACCTCCAAGCCGGAAATGCCTTAATGGAAACTCTCTCTCTCTCTCTCTCTCTCTCTCTCTCTCTCTCTCTCTCTCTCTCTCTCTCTCGGCCATTCTCACTCTCTGGGGTCTTTTTGGATCAAAGCTAAACCAGCGAGAAGACCTTTATTAGAAGTAATGCACCACACTTTCCTCTTGCATTAGACTGGGAAGTGGCGAAGGCCATGCAGTTCCATCGACCAGCCTTTCTGTCTGACCTTCTCTTTGACTTTTCCACTTCAGAATTTCGAATAGCATTCCGAATATACTCGTATCTTACCTAAAACAAACTGGACACATCGAAATTTCTACACCACTCTTTACATCTATGGCGGATTACATAGCACACAGTTACATTATGCTACAGTAATATGTAAGAGAGAGAGAGAGAGAGAGAGAGAGAGAGAGAGAGAGAGAGAGAGAGAGAGAGAGAGAGAGAGAGAGAGAGCAGGGTATGGGGGAAGGAGAAAGTTAGCCCACTACCTTTGGTCTGGAACAACATTAAATTTTGATTCTGTTCTCTCAATCTTCGCTCCAGTGTGGTATTCAATTGTTCAATGTACCTCCCTCTGACGCTTTCCAGACATCTCCTTACCATATCCCTTACATATTTTAAAGGTTGAATTTATGCTCCCAGTAATATTAACACAGCTATTACTCAACACACAGACCTTGAATCTTCCTTTCATGATGCACTCTAAGTGGAAATTTTTCACCTTCTAATATATTCTCTGCTTCTGCTACTATTCATCAAATTCTATTGGTATCGCTTATTTCTTTGTCCCCCCCTTTTCTTACATGAAATTTCAGTGTAAGTTGCACAGAGCGAACCGAAGCCAGAGAAGAAGCCTATAGTGAAGTTGGAAGTAAAGAGACCCACACCTTAAATATTAGAGGTAAAAAACCCAAGTATACTGCATGCACGATCACGTGGTGGGAAAACGACAAGTGATTCATCTCCTAACATGTGTTCCTACCTCATGTCCTTGAGTGCAATATAATTGACTTTTTTACCTCTAACATTTCTCATTACTCCTGTAAGATACGTTTCGCTCTAAAGTCCTTCAATCAATCTCTGATTTCTTTGAACTGTACACTCATACCTCACAAGCCAGTCACTGTATACTCTAGCCATCGTTACACTTTGAAAGTTCCCATGGGGCTAATATGTTAGCCCGTTCGTCTTGATTTTCAAAGGGGACTTTCTTTTGTACTTATGACCGAGTTAGTGATGTCAGTACATCAGTTACTGGAACATACGTCCTGGACCTCTGTTTTAACTGTCTGCCCCTCTAACACTTTGTTTGAGCACTCCTCCTCTTCAGCCATCCAGTCAAAGAACTGGCCACACCAGTCATTCCTAGATGTTTGCAGGCAACATGTCCGCAATAACTTTTTAAAATTCCCTTTCCTTCTTTTCTTATAGTTTGCAATACACCAGGCTCTTTCAGTAAAAAAAATTCCCTCTCCTTTGCTAGTTCTTCTCTGATCAACCTAGTGTTTTTTATCCCTCAATAGTTCCTTCCTCTTCGTATGGTTTATACTTGTAAGAACACCAAGGTTCTTGCTTTTAGTTAAAACCAGGAAAGCATCTACGAAGACCATATTCCTTCACTGTTCATTAAGGAATCAATTGTTCACGGATCTTTCTCAAGATTTTACCTTCTTTCCTTACCATTCATATTCACCCGTAAAAGATATAAGACAACAAAGCATACATTCGAAATAATATCAACATTGCAAATTCTTTACCTCATAGGTAAAGAATTCATACTGAACGTATAATAGAAACCATTTAGAACACCTGAGGAACACAGGATATGTGAATCACTCTAGGAAAACCCTTGCAACATATAGATAAGAAAAAACTGAAGGAAATCGACACAACTAAGCCCTTTGATTCACACAAAGACTTGTTGGCCGTAACTGAATGACCAGCAAGTTCTTTGTTTCCGTTTCTGGTCGAAAGCCTTGATTTAAAATAGGTCATTTTAGGGTCTGAGGATATGAAGCATTTTCAAAAGACATGTCAGCGTTTTTCATTGCAAGGACTATCATAACTCAGCAAATATGCTTAGTAGAACCAGCCGTCTTAAACACAGACCTTGTTCAGCTACAGACACACCATAAAGTCATTTTTAAAATGTACTTGGTCTTTGTCGTCTTTTAATGATGACGGGCATGCGCCAAAGTAAATTAATTCTTCGAAGAGCTTTTCAAAGAAATTCATTCTCCTGATCCTTTTTTATTCTAACCTACGGCACAATGATAGTTATCCCGTAAGTTTTATTGTCTATAGAAAGTCATCTTTCATTTAGTTCACCTAGACCCTTCAATGCTTTGCCATAATCTCTCTCTCTCTCTCTCTCTCTCTCTCGAGCGCGCGCGTAATATTAGCAATAGTCAGTTTTATTTCCCGAAATATTACGTACCATGAGTTGCTCATTGGTTAAGCTTCCGCCTCATATAAATTCGGAAAAATTCGCGGTTTTCTGTGTACGTAGAGCGCAATATATAATTTCTGCTTCGAAATTTAGGACTGTAATCGATAAACAGAATAGAATCAACCAGTGACTTGAAAATCCTTAGCTTTCCATACATCCTGTTCCTACATATTCTTTGCAATCTATGATTCCCTTGATGCATATGTCATAAATATTGCAAATAAGAGAATTTAATTCATTCGTACAATCATACTACCAACAAATAATCACTTAATTAGATTAGCAAAACTCTTTTTACCTAAACCCATTTCTCTATTTATCGCTTATTTTCTCTACGTTAATCATTTCAGGGTTAATAATGGTCTATATTCCATGTATTCTCTTGGTGGCAGGAAATTCCTGGTAACAAATACAAAATACATCCACGGCAAGGTAAATCCCTTCTTCCATCGTTTCGAGAGGAATTTCTCAGTTAATCTGTACTCTGATGAAGGCCAATGCTGAGTTAACATCCCACTAATTTCATTCCATCGATCAGATAATTTCAGAACCTCCCTGAACTCCGTTGCTTTACTCTCATTAATAAGCAACAGATGTGAATTATCCAATGTGGAATTTCTTCCTAATGAGCTTCGTCAAGAGCTGCCTGATGCTGTCTAGCGCTTTTTAACATTTTTCTTTCCCTCACTTTACCAGGAAAAGAAGGAAAAAAGGAAATAATGACATCCATAATATAGTGGAGAAAGACTGGCCTGGGCGAGGATTATTTGAATTACTGGTCCATTATTCAAAATGTATCGCAGATAACAGCTCTTCCCCTCTTGCCAACAGGTGAACGATGAGTAGCGAAAATGAGAGCAACAGTCTCGGGAGGATGTGTGGCTGGGAGAGTGG
The DNA here is from genome assembly GCF_040412425.1 of Macrobrachium rosenbergii. NCBI lineage: Eukaryota > Metazoa > Arthropoda > Malacostraca > Decapoda > Palaemonidae > Macrobrachium > Macrobrachium rosenbergii. Next base: position 21,121,415 of record NC_089760.1, on the reverse strand, counting down.
GCCGGACCCATCTCTGCATTCTCATTTTCTCTCGCAGTGCCTCCAATTATTGATTGATAGGGCTGTCTTCGGAGGCACCGAGAGGTCAAATAAGGTCAGTATACCATAACATCTTTCAGTGTAATCAAGTTGAGAAATCTCAGCTTCTTGAGCAACAGCAAGTCAAAATTTTCATACTATATGCACAGCAGTATGCAAACTGACGAAGGTGATACGCAACAAAATTCTGTTCCTGCTTTTATTTTTAAGTTGTAATGAAATACAACAGGAAAACAAGGAAGTTTCTATTTCTCTCCCACGTTGTGCTAAATTGCTTTCGGGACACAGAAAACCAAATAAAGTTTTCACTCTGATCACCCGATCAAGCATTCCTGAAAGAATTCTTGACCTGTGTTGCTCACTTTACCCACGAAGTTTAAATCGGAACATTGCTCCAACTCACTTGGATTTCATACTGATCCGTTGTCCAATCTTCTTTGGGGCAAAATGTTATCCATAAGCACGTGGTAATGAAAAACGAAAAATGCAGCAAATAAAGGTGTCTAAAACTTGCAGAGTCATGCTTTATCTCCTAATTTTACTAGGATGTTAATCTATTATCTACTTAACTCAAACAGGTGGTTGACTGGGTCGACCCGGACTATCTCAAAGAGAAGCTTGACCTGGTTCTGGAGGATAAAGGAGTGACCCAGGCTGACCTCCTCAAGCGTCTAGGGGATGTGGTCAAGTACAGCGTCAAAACGGGACATCCGTACTTCATTAATCAGCTCTTTTCCAGGTAGGTGAAGCCTGAGACCTTGGACGTCTCTCTCTCTCATGCCATGTTCATTCTCCTCTTCCTCTTCACCTCCGTTCCTTCCGCGCCATTCTTCCAAAGGCCGCGTGATCAATGGCACTAATCAAGCGGCACTATGGACGTGATCAGGATGCCAAGTAGCAAATAATAAACCCTTTCCTCTCTCCCTCTTTGTCTCTATTGCTTCTGCCTTCAGTCTATATTACACAACATTGCTCGGCATCTCCCTTCTTTACTAAGGCAATATTCCCTCCCACATTATTGTCCCTTGTGAATTTTTACCGGTGCTTAGTATTTAAGCTTCCTTTCTGGCTCTCTGCACATTTTCAATTTTTACTTTCGCTGTCCTAGAACTCAGCAAGTCGAAAACTTCTTGAATCGGTGACGTTTTCCTTCTTTCAAAGACACGCTTTGAAATTCTTTAACTCTTCATACGATTTCCTATCTTTTGAGAGCTGGCATATAGTTGTCTTAAGAAGTTTGACCCTTTCTCCTACCTCCCATCCTTCCTTTTACTTGTTCTTAAATGTTCCAGATATCTGATAATTTCTGCGTTCATACACACGCGCATGCATATATATATATATATATATATATATATATATATATATATATATATATATATATATATATATATATATATATATATATATATATATATATATATATATATATATATTTATATATATATATATATATATATATATATATATATATATATATATATATATATATATATATTGTGTGTGTGTGCGCACGTGTGTCTGTGTGTGCATATCTGTTATTTCATCATGCTCTTCCACCGTTAATTCCTTTCCAAAGAGACGGCGACTTTTAACAATGCACAGTCACCTCTTATGGAGACCGAATTCCACAATGTTCCGTCCATTTTGGGCACTAAATTTTGCGGCGTTTCGTCCATTACGGAAACTAATCCTAAATTATTTCGCCTATTATCAGCATTGACGTCTATGGCCTCGTTGGACAATGGGTGACCGATGCCCTAAACCCTTCTGTCTACACATACGAAGTGGCACCGGTCTTCACACTCATGGAAATTGAGGTTGGTCGAAATTCTGGTTCATAGAAACGATTACAACAAAAATCATATCTGGCTCCCACGATCAATCCATAATATTAATAATAGGTCATTTTTCTAAAAATTATGTTGAAAATTTAATCCGTTCAGCAAATAAAGTAGAACCCATTAAGCCTTATTCGCGAACACTCTCAATAGAAATAAAATTCCTCTCCCATTTCAGGTGTTGAAAATGATGGCCAGTTTCGTGGGCTACGACCAACACGACGGCCTCTTCTCCCCCGGAGGATCAATGTCAAACATGTACGGGATGCTTCTGGCCAGATACTACCGCTTTCCTCAGGTCAAGGTAAATGTTTAATAATATAAAAAAAATAGTAATGTACGCAGCTTGAGAAAACACTGAAAAATCCTAAGAAACAGGATTAGAATTGCTTGAACGGACACAAATATTGGGAGAATTTACGTAGGATTCTCAATTACGCTTGGAAAAAAGAAATATCCATCTCTTGTACAATAGTTTTACTCCATACTTAAACACTTCAAAAGACGAAACATTAACATAAAAAAAAAAAACAGCAAATCCACAATTTTGTAGGCCACTGATATTGTGCAGCACAACTCGAATACTTTCAGCACCCAACAGATAAATTATTTGGTTAATTAATTAACGGATAATTAATCTTTTACTTCGAAGAAATTCAACAAGCTCAGTGCTTTTTAACGAAAGATTCGAAACTTTTTTTAAATATACGTGCCCAAGAAATTTCACACTCTAATGATATAAATATCTGAATTATTTTTTATGTAATGTTGATATCTCATTTTCACAAAATCACAACATTTAATAATTCACACACACACACACACACACACATATATATATATATATATATATATATATATATATATATATATATATATATATATATATATATATATATATATATATATATATATGAAACATACGTACTGGGGTCTAAGCGATGTCAGGCAGGCAGCCGATCGAGTCACAGGTAGTTACAAAGCCAAATCAAAAGTCCTTCAAAACACACCAAATACAAAAAAATGCAGTGGTTAAAAGAAAAAGAAGAAGCCTAAAGATCTCTGGCCACAGATGGTCTAAACACATCAAATAAATGCAGTGGTACAGAAGGATGGAATATCACAAAAGGAGGAATACACAAAAGAAGTCTCCATCACACAGCTCATATTTTGACATACATCTGCTTGCATTCATCCAAGTCGACTGAATAAACATATCCCTCTGCTGTTTGTATTCAGATTTTGGAACGAATTAATTACTGTGCATTTCTCATTCACGGCAGAAACGCGGTGTGAGCGGACTGGGAAGGCTGGTAGCGTTCTCTTCCATCGACGCCCATTATTCCATTGCCAAGGCGGCTATGACTATGGGTCTCGGAGCTGACAACGTCGTTCTCGTCAATGTCGACGATGAAGGGAGGTAAGGATAATGAAGTAAAAAAGAGAGAGACGCTAAAGGAACATACAGCTAAATGCTAAGTAAATAAGGTTAATAAAGAAATCAGTATGAATTTGCATCCATTCAAGGTGTTTGAAGGCAGGATTTGAACTGGAAGTATAATGAAAAAGCCGCAGGGGTTAAATAAGCCTCACGATGTGTGAAAATACTGTACAAGTAAATGAGAACAGGGGAACCAAATAGTCACCTTCCAAAATAGTTCAGGTGATGAAAAATTCCTTGGCTTAATTTCAGATGATTTTACAATACAGGGGAAAAGAAACGTGAAAAATTCACTATTCTTTTATTTTTGTTTTTTAAAGGATGGACATCAACCACCTGAAGCAGTGCATCGCTAGATCTCGCCAAGAAGGAGGAATTCCATTCATGGTGAACGCTACTGCTGGTGAGTAGTTGTAACCTTACGTTCAAAAGGATGCGACATTACTTGCATTTTACCATAAAAAATTAGGGGTACTTAATAATAATAATAATAATAATAATAATAATAATAATAATAATAATAATAATAATAATAATAATAATAATAATAATAATAATAATAATAATAAATCAGGATGAAAAACCGTAAAAACATTTTTTGATGTAATGGTAAAAATTATATCAAGCTGTTATGCTTTTCGGAAACGTCCGTTTCCTTACTTAGATAGAATGGAATTACAAAGAAAAAAATCAGGCGCTATTTTGCTTACCTATGCTTGGGAAGAAGATAATATGACAGGATGGGTCACTGCAGAAATTTCTTGGTTAGCATCCATCACAACACACCCGTACAAACAATACTCTCAGGTGACATGTACCTTATTGACTTGGTCCATCTTAACAGAGGGTTTATTGCCCATGACCGTTGGTATGGAAACCTCTGGTTGTTCTAGGTCTTTTAATATTGTAGGTTTTATAAATTACCATACTGTTGTTGAAGTTCATGCTATGTTCATTACCCACAACGATGTATTGCAGTGGCATTGTATCTATCATGAAAATCTCCAGCCTCCCTATGTTTGGTGATACATTTTCTCAAACTTCTACCAATTTCTCACACAAAAGACATTACAATTGTCACAGCATGCTACATAATTATCGTGGCTGGTATTATCACCAGATTTTTTTTATCTAGTTTTACTTATGTTGCTTCTAAGTGTATCAAAACGAATGCTAAAAATTTGACCCGTTAGTGAATTTAGGTTGAAAGCTTTCTTTGTATTTTCTTTTCTTTCATCGATGTTACAAGTTCTTTTTCTATATGAAAGATATAAATATACTTTGTTTTCTTTAAGGCAACGAGCTGCAGAAAACATTCTATTTTTCGTCTATGTGATCAGAATAATTCATTAAAACAACAACATCAAAAGAAGTAGAACAGATAAATGTTGAGCAAGACCAAATCAACAGTGGTCGTGTTACTAGAGAAAATATTTCTGCTATGACCCGTTTTCCTCTATCTACTGTCCACGCTCAGATAACCTTTCCGGTTGCTGAAGATAATCCTGTAATTAATGGTCAGTCTTTTCATAGAAGAAGGGAGGCAAATTGACCAAGAGATGGTCTGCCCACAATGGAACATTTCTCTGTACCCATTTCACTGTTTCTGAAGAAGGAAACCGGGGTTTCCGCTTAGCTTATTTGTTTGGTATAATTTATACAATAAGTCTTCAATGCTCTACTTTCTAAGAGTTCTAATTCAACCTTTTTCTTTAACATGATTGCACATCATTCGTAAATAAATAATAATAATAATAATAATAATAATAATAATAATAATAATAATAATAATAATAATAATAATAATAATTTAAAGAAACTTCCTTTTGGGGATTTGAAAGACTCACTTATGACTTACCAGTCTAAACTCTAAGGACTCAGTACTAACTTGGTAAAGTCTCAGGTCAGCGATTCAAACCCCAAAGAGGTGGTTCGTCGTGTCTTTGACTTTCAAGCGCGATTGCCTGCTTTTATTAACAATAAAAATAATAACGTCGACTGCTAAGGATTATTGTGATCTATTAATTCGATATCAATCATTCATGAACAACTAAACGAATGATCTTTGAAGTCATTATCTTATTCGAAGGTAATATATATATATATATATATATATATATATATATATATATATATATATATATATATATATATATATATATATATATATATATATATATATATATATATATATATATATATATATATATATGTGTGTGTGTGTGTATATATACAGTATATATATATTATATATATATAATATATTTAACCAAATTAACCTACACTCTTTAGAAGGTTAGCCTAATATCCTTATTGATTCCAATCCTGAAAGTGATAAAAAAAGGAGATAAATAAATAGAGGAGCATATTGAAAGCAATAACTTGGAGGGCAAAACACACACACACACACACAAAAGAAGCACGACAAGTAAGTAAGTCTCATTCATATATCTTTTTTTTTTTTTGTACTTCATTTTCTCTCTTCCCCTTTTCAGGCACTACTGTTCTGGGTGCTTACGACCCCCTCATGGCCATAGCGGATGTCTGTCAAGCCGAAGGACTTTGGCTTCACTGCGATGCTGCTTGGGGTGGAGGCGCCCTCATTTCAAATAAACACAAGCACAAACTCACTGGGATACACAGGTAAAAGATAACAACTATTCTAAGCAGATATTAATAATTTACATTAAGGTCCCAATAAGAATATAACTGTAATTACTTGTAACACACAAATATGCGTGTATTTATATGTGTTTGTGCGGACACATTCATACATTTTAATCGCATTCATTTTTCCTAGTGAATAACTTGCACCCAAAGAGAATTATGGAATATATAATGCGCCACTGTCCTTACACTGACCATGGTAGGAGCACTGTCTTATCGTATCTAATTTCCTTTGGTTTTAAGTTATTCAAAAAGGAAAAGTGAATTCGTTGTTAATGGGTTATCAGTTCTTCTGACAGCTTTCTTGATGTGATGTCTCAGTCAAAATCCTACGCTACACCGTCCCTGGCATGCTAAGTGATGTTATGCCCCTGTAATTTTTGGTCTCTTGTATCCCCTTTACCCTTCGAAAATCTTTCCCTCATTCAGACAAACAAACACACCTCACTGCTTTCCGGAATCTGTATGTTGAGACATTAAACCTGGATTGTTAGAGTGGTTCAAAGACTAAACAAAAAAGATACAATCTCCTGCAAGTTTTACTCACTATAACTGATATCATTTTGTCTAAAGTTTGGTCGGGATAAATATAATACAGCCATTAACATTCTTATTAACGTTTCTTAAGCATCGGTGGATCTCAGAATGAAGTAATACACTTACCACTAGTAGCAGAAGCACGGTGATTTTAAAAGGTCATCATTAGAGGTGCAAAAAACCTTCATATTCACCCCTCGCGCTATTAATTTTATCAGAACTAAAGTGAATGATATTGTATTTTTATGACGAAAATCTTAGATGAAAAATAACTGACTGTGAAAAAAGACGTTTAGAATACCATTACTTTCAGACGAATTCTTTGAAATTTTTCCATTTTTAACATTTTCTCGATGAAGAGTTCATATGATACTTGGGAAGATTTGTACGAGGATTTTCATTCATGCCTAAAATCAGCAGAAGACAGTATTTACTAACATTACTCTCCTCTATTTTGGAATTAACAGAGCCGACAGCATCACCTGGAACCCTCACAAAATGTTGGCATCACCTCAACAGTGTTCCGTTTTCTTGACGAAACACACTGGGCTCCTTAAAGACTGCAATTCCGCCAGTGCCGCTTACTTGTTCCAAAAGGTAATATACCATATTCAAGTTTTCCTCTTACAACATCTTAAGAAATTCTTTTAATTCATTCATTACAAACGCGCAACTTTATATAAAACAAAGCCCTTTCCTTTCCATTTCCTTAAAGGAATTCTTGCAATCATATCCTTCCATACTTAGGTACCTCATCAGACCACGCAAGAAAAGTGCAAAGTACAAAAATCCACAGATTAGTTGGACAAAATCGTTCGCAATGCAGGTATCTAAAATATTCTTCTACTCTTTTAGGACAAATTTTACGACACAAGCTACGACACTGGAGACAAACATCTACAGTGTGGCCGCAGAGCTGACGTTCTGAAATTCTGGACCATGTGGAAGGCTAAGGTATGATATTCTCATCTTTTGGCGACTCTGTCAAGTGTCTTTAACAGTCTGACACCATAAAAATTGTCAGATACTTGAACTCTCATAAAAAGAAATGAATTCTAGGTTGCAATTTGAAAAGTGATTTCTCTATCTTTTAGAAAAAACTTATATACGTATAAGTATATATAAATATAAACACACATATATAATACATATATAATACATATTATATATACATATATATATTATATATATACATATATGTATATATATATATATATATATATATATATATATATATATATATGTATAAAAATTTTGTAACCTACACGCTTTTTTACATTTGTTATATTCACATATATTTCACAAACATCGTTTAATATCCTATTATCCTATTCACTATACAATACCCTGGAAGTAACTTACTCCCAAGGGAGATTATAACTGATAACTGTTTCGTCCTCGGCAGGATTCAGCCCTGTGCCTTGTTTAGAAATGACGAGAGACATTGATTAGTCCACCCATCTATATGTACATATATACATACATACATACATACATACATATATAATATATATATATATATATATATATATATATATATATATACAAGTATATATATATATATGTATAAATATATATATATATATATATATATATATATATATATATATATATATATATTCATATATACATACATACACACACACACACACACACACATACATATATATATATATATATATATATATATATATATATATATATATATATATATATATATATATATATATATATATATATATATATATATATATATATATAGATATAGCGTAATGAAAAGTTTATGGGTGTATTATATTACGAATTCTGGTGTTCATTTCTAAGGAAAGCTAATCTTGAAAGTTTCCACCTGATTTCTTAACACACCTTGCAAAACCAAGTCTCCACTAACGTTTTCATCTCCTTCCAGACACCGCTTCGCAAAAAAAAAAAAAAAAAAAAACACGAGGCGGTTCCACGTTTGCTTCAACAATGCCCTTTTGAAACCCATCACGAGATCTTCAAGGATTCCCATGTTAACTTATCAACCTATTTTTCAGGGAACGAAAGGGTTAGAGAAACACATCGACCACCTGTTCGAAATGGCACATTTCTTCACCGAAACAGTTCGTGAAAGAGAAGGATTCAGATTACTCATGGAACCACAGTGCACTAACGTATGCTTCTGGTACGAACCTCCTTCCTTGCGTTCGGAACGTTCGAATCCCAAGTACAACACGCTTCTCAATGCTGTAAGTATCTCTCCGCCGCAAAATTCAAAGGCACGGGATAAGAAATGTTTTAACAAAAGTTAAATAAACCTACTGCTCGTAATTTTATCCAATTTTCAATCTAAATTTGAAAGATATAAAATATTTCCTACAGTGAAAAGCACGATCAAAACATGACGAAAATAACAGTATCAACAACTTCAATCTTATTCATTTACCCTGCACACACAAGGTGGCGCCAAAAATCAAGGAGAGGATGGTCAAATCAGGCAGTATGATGGTGACTTACCAACCGCTTCGTGGCAACCCCAACTTCTTCAGGCTGGTTCTGCAGAACTCGGTCGTCAATAAGGACGACATCAAATACTTCGTTGACCAATTCGAAGCCCTTGGCAAGGACCTGTGAGGAGGGAAATGAGATAATCAGTTATCTGTGCTATGCAGCCAGCACGCGAATACTGAAGACTGAAAAGGAAATTGCAAAACTGATGTTATATAACACTGGTTTGTGAACGTTTTCATTTACAGTGATAACTTTACAGGACAATTATAATGCTCGTTCATGTTTCTAACTTAAGTATGATGATCAAGGAAACTGAAAAGGCTTTGTAATCAAATATACCATAGTCTCTTATTTTGATCTTATACCATATTTATTATTGTGATGCTATTCTACCAAAACAAATCAATATTCTTATATACTTTTTGTACTGTTTCGTAGCATTATATATCGAAGTTTGCAGTAAAACCAAACGAGAGATAGATATTCGGTAACTGTGTCAAAGTGATGGTTTCTTGAAAGACAATGAATGATACAGTAACTTATTGAAATAATGCATTTCATTTATGAAAACATATCAGTTTTCAAGGATAATTTCGCGAGAAATTTACGCAGAACGGCTATTCTGAAATATAGTGTTCCCTTTAATAACAGATAAAAGCATGAGGTCGACATAATATTTACGAATGTTGATTTATTTACTCTTGAATCATAATTACCAAAAGTGAAAAACTAAAGAGAGCTAGTTCGACTCGAAGTAATATTCACAGGAATTATAGTCAAGTTACTCTTCCCAAAACTTTTTCTCATCAGATTTTCCTTTTTTCCCCTTTTAAAAGTTATGTAACCATAATCCATTTCTCGTGAAAAGGGAACGTTAACCTCATTAATGACTGCAACGTTATACTGGACACGAATTTCCCGTTATTTTTTTTTTCATTATAACTAAACCTTACTGTTATTATTATTTATTATTATTATTATTCTATCATAATTTCATTTACCTAAATTAATAGGTTCAAATTCTGAACGATGATAAAGATAATCCTCATTCAAGCAAAACGTACCTCTAGTTCTTTCGAGTAACATCCCTTCCATGGTCTTGCTTACTACTTGATTTCTGATTCCGAAATGATTGTGTTCATAACTGTTATGTCTGCAACGGATCACTTCCAGCGTGTGTGTGTCTATGTCTGTCTTAGCTCGGAGCGTTCCATTCACTTGAGACTGAATTACTGTCTCTTCAATAACTGTTACATTCTTTCTTCGAGCTTTGTTTCCTGATCTCTCTTGTCACTTGCATTCCTGTTCTTGCCATTCTACCGTTTTCCCCAAAATATCGATGTGTACAACCTTTATTTTATTTTCTTGAGTTTAAATATACACAGTTGATATCACTGCACCCCACGGTGGGTGCCAGCAGCATGAATAGCCACTTAAAATTAGCTTCCACGATATCACCTGCGTACATTTACCGTTGGCTTCAAAAAAGACAGACCAAACGACTATATTCTTTAATAATTATAAGAGAAGACTCAGCCTCTGTATTCGTGCTGAATCTTTCGAGTAACATTACAAGTTCACGTGTTAGTTTGCTGAATGAATCCAATCAAAACTCAAAGGGAGGGGACTGGGTATTCCCCTCCCTAGGATAATCAGGGTGAAAAACTTCCAAATTCATCCCCGTCTCTCTGTGTATGACATGGTTGGAAAGACATATTCCACTTCACTTTTACACGAGCGCGATAACATAAACTGAAACACATTTAGACTTAATTTTTGTTGCTCGTACATTTACATATGTATTTTGTATAAAGTAATATTATTCTGCGCTATAAAAGGCTTCCAAAGCATATAGTATTTATCAGTACAATTGAGTATTTATATACCTCATATCGTATTTTTTTCAAAGATGTGTATATTTTTATGTGATTGTTGTTGTACGACGATGGTAATGATAATGAAATATTAAAATTTTAGTACTGAATTATTTTTCCAATAACCTTAGCGCCCTTTCTTTGAAGCAGTAGTATTAAAGTCGTTCAACCAGACCACTGAAACGCCTCCTTAATTTTATTTCAGAATTAAATATGGAATAAAAATTAAGCACTAGATCCCAAGTTTCACATACTGTCACAGAGAGTAAAGGATACATTTGGAGACGAGGGTATTGGAGGGAAGTGGGCCAATCTTTTTCCCCTTACCCTATTTTGAATTGCATGAAAACCAAGTCTCCCGGAGAAGAGTAGACAACTCTCACTAAATAATTTCGCTGATCGTATTACATCAAACATCAAAGATGCCACAAACAATGATCTTTTGATCGCTCATATGTAACGGTATCTTTGAGTAAGCTTTAAAATTTACGCTTTGTGAGCCACTTATCTAACGCAATAATAATTTACCAATATCTCCCGCAATCCTTTCTCCTCGTACGTTTCATACAACTACAGTATTCAAGAATAAGCTTAGCCACAGATGCGGCTGACCCAGGAAGTCATCTTCTGTTTGCAATTCCAACTATTTCATCAGATGTTTAAGTCTTTCCTTTTAATATGCCTCTTTCTCTTTCAAACACATCAGACAGCTCAACTGTTCATACATACATATATACGAGTATATAATTATATAGATAGATAGATATAGATATACTGTAGATATATGGCTCTTCTGTACTTCAATATTTTATTGAAGTAAGAGAGGCAATTGAAAGCCTAAACATCTGAAACTTGTAAAACATGAAGGTTCATACAACCGGTACTTCATCACAAGTGATTTATTAATTAAGCTGCTACTTCTCCTCAGGGCAGTTTAACTTCCAATGGGCGTTTAACTTATTCCACCATACAACTTCGGCTTCTCTACCAGACTCCATCTTTTCCTTTTAGATCCCCTAAATATACTAAAAACCACAAATTTTCCTTTGGAATCATCAGTTGAACTTCCGTGTCTGGGGCTTACTGTCATAACGGTTCTGTGAGATAGGTGTACAAGCTGACGTCTAGATATTAAGACCTAGTCTGACACCGAAGGGAGACGACATAATCTTTGCGCGACTAGCAACATGACTGTACGGATAAACTTTACCCAAGAAACCATGAGGCTACTAAGTTCTGTCCAAAATTACGTAATCAGACGAATGACAAAGGCATCGCTGCTGCTCTTCTACGACGATATATCTTCACCTATAGGCCTAACCAAAGTCCAAGCCTAGAATATGGCAGCATCCCACTCATCCAAAACAGTTTGGGCAGCGAAGCGACGGTTATAAAAAGTTTCAGAACAGAAGGCAAAACGAAGCGTTACTCTTTGGTTTGTTGCTTGTTCCTCTCACTCCGTTACTGACAGCCATGTTGTAAACAAAGTTCTTTGTAATATATCAGAATACTGTTTAGCTACAAATTATTACTTTGTGTATTATTGTTGCCCTTTCATCTGCACTAGTGTTATTAATGTTTGCTTTGGCAATGAATAATGGTTTACTGCGGTTGGAAACAACTGTGAACCACCAAATATCTAATATCTAGTTTTTTTTTTTTTACTCATACAGCTATGCAATTTGCTACACTGACATTGACCTGTGAGATTACAATCGCTACCTCTACTACGGTGTGTGCATTATTATTATTATTATTGATAGCTCTGCTACTCGAATCATTACTTCTCTTGAACTGGCAGCTATCGTCAATGCTCTAGCCTCTTTACCGACTTCATCGATATGAATTATATTCACTAACGTTACCAGAATCCATCGGATAGTACTCATTTCGCCATCATTGCAATTGTATTCTGAATAGCAGTGAGCTGATAAAGTATATCCCCTATATGATTATTAGGTCTCCAAGGATTTCTTTATCAGTGAAATTTTGAGGAATATTGGGGGGCGTGGTTGATGGGTTGGTGAAATTTAATAATATGCTAATTTTTATCACACCCAGATTACATTATCTTACCGAATAAAGTTGATCATTACATATCCACTGTATTTCTTTGACTACTAACCGATGCCCTCAGCGTTGACACTTCTGATTCAGCGAGGATGTTCGATTATTACTATTAATATTAATATTACCCGATGTTTGTTCCAAATATACTGATGTTAATGCTGAGGTATACTGCTAAAATAAAATACCGTATTGACATAATAGTGAGTTGTGAGTCATAAATGAAAGCAGTTATAAATGTGAAAAGAATTTTTGCAATCGGCTGAATTTAATTTCCACTTATGGAGGCAACAGCCTCCCCTGACACTACCGTAAAAGATTATTTTCGTTATCCTCCAGCACCACTGAATTTCCTTTTTTTGAAGGTCGTGCGCAGCAACATGCATGTTATTGCATGAGCGAGTTTTTTAATTGGCGAGATTTTTGCCCTTAATGCGAAGAGCTATTTAAAATGGCAATTTCATTGCTAATGAAGATATAAACTGACCTATAACCATCGGGGTACAGTATCATTACATGCGATTGTGGGGATGTATAGGCTTTGCTGCTGAATGCTTGAAATTGACTCATCTTCCATTTACTGAACTGTACTCTGATGCGTCTGACTAATTTTGTTACCAATAACCACAGCGTCTCTTTCTCTTTATTTTGTAGTTTACATTTTCGTCATCCATTTCGATTTTCTCTCCAAGTTACACGTTACGATGATCTTGGAAGTTTATTTTCCATGGAAGTCGGGGTTTCAAAGCATTATGACGTCGTCTACAAATATGGGTCCCTGTCCGTTGTCATTTACATTGACTTAAGAAATTACGTTATTTATGCGTTATGGGTAACTGACTGTTTAGTAAAAAGCTACCACAAAGATTGCCCCTCCATGTGTTTTGTTTTCAGAACTGGTTATTTTTGCCGTACTCATATACCGCAGCTTTATTATTGGTTCCTACGGATGGCAGATGGGATTAAGTTTCACAATACGTTCATTTCCAGTTTTTAATAATTATATCTTTTATTTTTATCCGTCAAAGCCATTCTCAAGAGAAAGCACCCCCTTGACATCATCAAGAAATTATCGGATATATTTGTCGATGAGTTTCAGAAAGTAATGAAAAGTTTATTTAAAATAAGTGTTTCAACTGAGTCACCGCACGCACTGAAATACCGATCATAATTTTATTGATGAAGATGTACTTTTTGCTCTTACACAAAAGGATTGGCCACTTTCTACTACCATCCTACAATATGTCCTCACATATATTACACTATAAATAAGTAAACTGCGTCTGGACAACGAGTTCTTGATATTCTTTGGGTTACACTTTCATCAAAGAAAACTTCTCTTTTTTGTGGGTAACTAGAGTAAATTGACTAATCTCTAGGGATTCAAAAATGAATTTGTGACTATCTAATACTCAATCATGAAGGCGGTTGACAGGACTCTGAGAGTAATTCACAAAATTACCTTTTAAAATGATAGAATACATTTCTAAAAATGAAATATAATAAGTTTATTGTATTTTTTCTTCAGTCATACAGTATTCGTCGGTACGAATTTCTGAAAGGCCTGTTTGGCATTTAGCCTTTTGCTGTCGACAGAAACAAAGTAAAATTTTGAATTGGTGTACTGCTATGATTCTTTCACCAATTTGTCGAAATTTCTCAAATTTCGACATTATGCATAGTTGTGCAACTGCTTCTGGTACTTTTTTTAACGAAGTTCATTAGGATAAACCTTTCAGTGTTGTACTCGCACCTAGCACATTTATGAGGGATAGGGGTAACGGATCGACTTAGATAACATTTCAGTCATGTCTCAAGGATCCCGCTAATTGCAAAACTGACATCATTATAAAAACACAGACTCGGTCTGTCTCAAATTCATTTGCAAATTGGTAAAATAAAGTTTTCTATTCTTCTGTACACACTCCCCCAACAAACCTGTTGCATAGTAGACAAGGACGTACATTCCCTCTTGGTTTTGATACCAGCTCACTCATTTTTCACATTAGAACAAAATGAACATAATTCACTCTTGAAAATTTGGCATCTTTGAAAACCTAAGAGAAACCAAACAATGGGAAGGTTGAATGATATTTGGAAATCAAACATATGGATATTCCAAACGGAAGTAAGAATATACATTGGTCTGGTGCTATCTATATTCTTATAAAACCATGATTTTTGGTATCTAACTGTGAAACTCGAAAAGATTTTTTTCAGCTTGTGAATAAATCTTTAAGAATATTAGGAGTCTGACGGCATGAGAATATGAAATGATATTAAGTATAAAGGAAATCGCGGGAGTTCTATATGTAGCCTATATGAAAAAATGACGAAGGAGAAATGGAGACGGCTTGGAATTTTCTTTCGCAACAACTCTGGGAGAAAAAGAGTACGCGATAGTGTTAGCCGAGGCTTCGTAAGGCATCATAAATACACTGGAGATCATGAGCAAATATAAATGAACAGCGCTATGATACAACTACGATACTGGAAAATTAAACTTTGCTCATGGTGGGGTCTTGCTTCAAGTTAAGTGTGGAAAGATGTAAAAGGATTATTAGGCCTGGTGTGGCCTATATCATGACACTTCGAGTATTAAGTAAATTGCCACATGTATAAAAAAGGCATGAAAACTTACGAGACATTTTTGAAAAAGCAAAAGATATACCGGTATCTATTCAACAACAGCTATGGCATGGAAAACTTAAAAAAACACTGCAACTGACTAACAAAGGGGCCCCACAGGTTAGACCAGTATTGGGTCCAGGAGGAAGATCTTCCAAAAATATACAGCGATAATGATGATGATCATCATCTTGCCTCACTACCCTTCGGGCATGTCTCTGTAAATCGAAGTTAAGCAACAAAAACAAGCATAGGCCTGTTGGCAAATGCAATCTAAATACCACCTTAGTACGTTGGGGGTCCGGGAAGGGAGGCAATACTGCAACCCTTCCTCCGGGCTACGTCGAGGCACAGCGTTCTATGATGGGTTAGGTTAGGGGCAGGTTAGGCTAGGATGCATCCCCGTTGTAATGTGTGTTTATCTGCTATAGTAATGCAAAATCTACCTTGAGGTTGCCTGCTAAAGTGATTAATCATAACAGTTAACATACACCGTTTGATGTGATACAAGAATAAATTGTCAACATTAAAGAGAACCTTTGCATTAACATATTACTCAAGGTTCTTATGGTAAATGCACTAACATCCTAATATAGCATAGCCTATAACAGGTTAGGCCTAAAAAACCATCAAAAATATGCTATAATAGACATATTAATGATAGTGGTATTGCCTCAATCACAGAGAGGAAAGAGAAAACTCCCAAGTTGATATACGTAGAAAAACAATAGTCTGTACAGTTAACGAGAAAAAAAACAACAAAACTAACTTGCCTGACAATCTGAGAACAAACATGCACTCATGGTTGACGCAGCCAGCAAACTATACACAGCAGCTTAACAATCTGTCTGTCACTAAAAACAAATATGATGGAAGAATGCACAAAGAAGGCAAAAGACAAAAAGAGAGCTTCGGTAACCGTTCACGGAGAAACGTGTGAAGGATGATTAAACAAACGTACTCTTTGGATTGCTTCACAGATCAAGTGAAGTCAAAGATTTAGGCCATATGCGCATGCGCAGTTGCGCACTCAGCGAGGATGAAGGTCTCTTCTTCATCCAGATCGTGTTTGTCTGAAGGAACCTTCAGAAACGAAACGTTTACAACTTAATTTTTTTCCAGGAAGATATATTTCCCAATGGAAATATACCTTCCCAGGAAAAACTTGCATAATGCCCCAAGATTTGAATACCTACCTCAATATAACAATGTAGGAAACCATACTCTCCGCAACAACTCCAGGGAAGACTCTTAAACTAGACAAATCTTAAAAAATCCCACAGCCTTTCGTGCATTACCAACTTGGGACTTAGTATCATTATTTTTTGTGTGTAAACTGTTGATTAGGGTGGCTTTATGCCAGCACGGTCTACAGCTATTTAAAAAAAGCAATCCACTTTGAAGACCTCTTGAAAGAGATGAATTCAAGCGACTATTGTATACAATGCTTATTAGCAAAACATCATGAGTCTATTGTTTCCACCTTGCCCAATAATCTTAAATGCTGTCCAACAGGCAGTCGTTCACAGTTCTAGTGCAGAAATTGTCTTCACGGATACATAGATCACAATCGCTGTCTGAATAAATTACTGAATTTACTAACATGATAATTTATTTCAAGAAAATTAAACTCATCTAATGTATACGGTATACTCATATATATATATATATATATATATATATATATATATATATATATATATATATATATATGTGTGTGTGTGTGTATGAATATATGTAATATACATATACATTATATTATATAATTATATACACACACTAAGAAATCACAAAAGCAAGCGCGTAATTTTGTTTATTATTGAAGCCACTGGGAAAGTTCAAATGAAAGATAGAGTGCCAAGTACTTTCGTGTATTTTAACAAATCTTTGGCGCACAAAGATGTGTTAAAATACACGAAAGTACTTGGCATTCTGTCTTTTCATTTGAATTTTCCCAGTGGTTTCAGCTAATATATAATATATATATATATATATATATATATATATATATATATATATACATATATATATATATATATATATATATATATATATATATATATACATATATATATATAGTAACTTTAATTTACAAGGGAGTGGTTATGCACATTTTCCACATTAGCCACCTAATGTATCGGCACAGAAGACTCATAAGAAGTGCATCCATCCCATCTTGCAGGTATTCTTGCTCTTCCTGGATATGAAAGTTCCTTCTTTCAAGTAACTCTTTGAACTCATCGATCCAACACTTCTTAAGTGCTCCTCTCCTCCTTCCCACTAACATTTAAGAATTATTGTCTGAACCCCAATAACTATTCAGAACATTTTTTTTCTTTTTCCAAGTTCCAAGAACAAGCTGACCTACATACAGAACAATAGCTAAAAAAAAAAAAATACCATTTCTGCTAAAATAGGAAGTCTCATATTGCATCTGCGTATTGCACTGTTGACACTTAATGTTGAATATCACCTGGTTTGAAACAACTAACAGTAAGCTTCATGTATTTCAATTGAAGTTAAAGTAAAATACTGAAGTGTGTAGTTTTCAAAAATACATTTATGACAAAAGCAATTGGGGTAAAAATTTATGCTGCGTAAAACATCCTTCAGCCACAGGATGAAATCCTTCAGAAAAGTGAACAGTGTTGTGAGGAAAATAATTATGTACAGTATCTGAATTAGATTCAGCTTACCATAGCAAGGGTAATATCCTTTATGTACGGATGTTAATTCAGATTAATTGAAAGTCAAAGTAGAAGAAACCTTTAACTCCGAGAGATCATAAAGCAAAACACCTCATTGGCAGTCCATACTTTTAAGTAAAAACGACGCTGACTAAGCAAGCCAAATCTGCAGTGGAAAGCATTCCCAAACAGAA
This sequence comes from Macrobrachium rosenbergii, assembly GCF_040412425.1. Taxonomy (NCBI): domain Eukaryota; kingdom Metazoa; phylum Arthropoda; class Malacostraca; order Decapoda; family Palaemonidae; genus Macrobrachium; species Macrobrachium rosenbergii. Next base: position 21,102,947 of record NC_089760.1, on the reverse strand, counting down.
TAAAGGCACAAGGGATATCTTTAAATGGCAGGAAAAAAAATGTCCCATCCACACTCAAAATCACAGATACTGTGGAGGGTAGCGAAGGGCTGAATGACAAGGACATTGGTTAACTTTCGAACTTATTGTACAGAGAAGTGAAGACCGATTCTCTCCTTCCACATTTGGAATGACATAGGTATAATATTTTTTGAATTATTTCCATTAAAAAATTTAGTTTAATATCAGAACTATATAGTGATGTTTCTGAAAGATTATACAGGTAATCAGATAATTCCTTTCCGACCATATATCGTGAGGGACAAAAATGCATGAACAAAACATTAAAAGAAAAAAATGAGCAGGAAGACACATTTCTCTACTAAGAGAGAGATGGAAGGAGATTTTGTCCAAGTCAAGAAATGAACATTAATCACTGAAAAAGCTCACTTGAACAGAAAAAGGACTCTTGCAAGCAGCACCTTCTACAATGTAAACTTTTAATTACCATGTTATCTACACAACAACCTTCCCAGTCATTTTTGGACATCCAGTTTGCACAAACTATGTTCATTACACAGTTTACCTAAATCACAGCTAATGGAAGGACAATGAAACCAACACCTTTCTACTGTAACACATTTATTACAGAGACTTGGTTACATCAGCATTAGTATTATTGTGCGCCACCAAGCTCACACAGATAGCACCGTCCTCACAGCATCACTCCACGAGATATATTACATGAGATATTGTGATGCAACTTTCCAATTGTTGGTACATTAGGCAAGTGGTTCCCAGCCTCTCTCAGATTTCAGTACTGCTCAAGAGTACATTTATTTAGTGCTATTTCATGTACTGTGTACCACCTGTGTGCTATTCTTTAACCTTGTCAGCTAATATCAAGTCTCCCTTGGAAGGCTGCTATGCATCACTAGTGATACTAGGACGTGGTTTATATTTAGCCAAAGGTTGGGAACCACTTCAACAGACAGTCAAAATTCTTTACAATGCTCAGGTGTTCTTTAAATCTCGTTAAGTCTCTGACTAATGTCCAAAATTGTTGGGCTTCACCACAATGGATGTTTATCGCCTGAATAACCGTATTACATGATTCACAGGTCACTATCCTACCAGTAAATGAGCCAAGACTACTGATAAACACTGTATTAACAATTTTAAATTTATATCTAATCTTTCAGGTGGATAAAATACTTTGGATTTTTTCAGACATAAACTCTTTGCTATATAAACAATAGATTTTCCAGCTACTTTAATTTCACAAAATGTAAACAAAATGTAAACAACAGTTTAACTTGGAAAGATACCAGATCACATCTATGACCATATCATCAAGAATACGCAGTTCTATAAAAGACAGACATTAACTCTAGTCACTACTAATGACAGCAATCCTTTCAAAACCCAAGAATAAACAAACGAAAGTTGTGGTGAATCTATAACTGTTCTGTACCTCTATAACACACTATTGTCAAATTCAGATTTCCTAACACAAGGCATGTCATTGAAAACTTAAGATACTATGCATGAAACTGAAGACACAATGATAAATGAATGAACTGACATTAATAAAAATGAAAAATAGAGAGATATATGGAGACAATAGGAAACACTCCATTACTGGCAGGATTGTAATAATAATGACAATAATAGTAATGATAATTTAATTCACCTATTAGCCTAACAATTCAAACTGCCTTGTTGTGAAAAAAATAAAAACAAAGGAAGAGAATCGCACAGCGACAGAGCGGTGTTCAATAATCTTTACCACCCATCACAAAATGTATGATAAGTGATAACATTTTGTTATTAAGCAAGCTAGGTTTATTTCATTATATACATAAATATAAATCAGCTTATAAATGATAAAAGAACAAAGACTCATTTGTTCTGAATGGTACCGTTTCAAAGTCTTTTCAGAATGTTTGCAAATATTTTCCACATCAGTAGTAAATTTCACATCCTACAGCTTTGCAAATTTTCACGCTTTAAGGATTACAGATGACCAAACTTATGCTTCTTGTTGGATAAAGTAGCATTTACAAACCTTCCTAAAAGCACTCTGAGGTGGCCCATTCAACTCTAATCTAAGCATAATTGTCAAGAATATATCTATGCAAGAATATACTACAATATTAAGTTAGGGTAACGCTATTAAGGCAGCAGCATTGATGTTCGGTTACCTGACACCTCCACCTCCTGAAAAATGGCACTCTCTCTATTAGCCAGGAAATCGAACACTGCCAATGCAAGGTCACTTTACTACAAATCTACAGTCCAGCCCAAAGTTAGGTCATAGTTTTATCAGAAATAAAATTAAGGCAACAAAATAAAATACACTGGATTGGAGCAACATAAAAATATAATGTAAAGAAAATACAATCTGCTAAATTCCAGCAACAGCATGGGGCTAACTCTGAAACACCTGGTAGACACTAATATTTGGAGTGTCTAACAGATGGCGTCATATTAGTACGGTGCTTTTTTTACGCATTTTTTTTCCACGTTAGGCAATGATGGAGAAAACAGTGTCCTCGAAATCACAGTTTTACACAGCTGTGATGTTGGCTCAACCATCATCTTTCGACGTTAACTCAATATGGAAGAGCCTTTACTTGGTAGAACTGAAGGTGGCAATTAATATTCAGTAAAATCTTATTCCAGTGCAACTGAAGCAAACAAAGAGACATCTTGTTTCCACATCCAAATAAATAAATAGATCAACTTTGCTTCTGATGTACGTACTTATTTGCAAAACTAAGTGTGAGAAGGTCATAACAATGGCAGTGAAATCCATCAAAATATACATGAATATAGAAAGACACTATGATCAAAGGCATTGAAATTTGATATCAATTTATTGGACTGGATTTGTTTTTCTCTTGGCTGACAGCTCCTTTGAACAAACATCTTTTTTGACAATAACAAAACTTGTGCATCACCAATGGCTCATATAAATATTCTTCAGTTTTGTGATCAATCAACTAAGAAGTGTTATAATTTAGTGCTGAAATTGAAACAATTTACACATTTTCATTACATTACAAGAGGACCAAAAAGTCCCATATATTATCAAATAATGAGCTAGATTTTACGTTACCAACATTTGTAAGTTACGTCAATAAGATAACAAATGTCTGTCATAAAATTAGGGAAAGAATGACTTTGCACCATGCATACATCATCTACTAGAGTCAAACAGCATACAATTCAAGATTTCCAAGTGGAATTTTCAATGCGTTAAATTTTTTGAAGATTTTAATTGTGGATTTAAACACAGATCCATAGAGAGAAAAACATGGAAACAGCATATAACGTACCTTTATTTTTCTAGAATTTTTCTAAAACCTACAAAAAAAGTGTTTCAAGTCTCAAAGATCAATAAAACTACAGGCACTTATTTGCAGAGACTGAATATCAGAAGGTAGATTGTCTCCATGCTTACTTTTTGACGAGTAAATAAAAGATGTGACTATAAATACAAACTTTTTACCATCAACGTTGAATTGGAAATAAATTCAAACATATTGTATGGATCCATATGAGAAATTTGTTTATTTGTGTGATGATTAGTAGTAGTTGCAGTAGGTTCTGGTGGCAGCGGTGGGATTGGGGCCATTTACATGAGCTTTTGCTTGGCGCAGTCGGGGCAGAGGATGTCTGCCCCGTCGGTAATGAAGCCCTTGCCCACCAGGGAGCCCTTGCACACGGCACAGATGAAGCAGTCATTGTGCCAGTGCCTGTCTTCGAAGGAGATGAAGCGGGTGCCACCAATGCCTGCAAGACGACAACAATCATTTTGAACGGGATCAACAAGATTAAACACAAAGTAATCCTTCTACACTATTTCCAAATAAAATAAAGTTTTCCAATAAATCACTCATTTGTTAGCAAGATTCTAGAGCATGGTTATCAACTAAATTAAAAGAATGGATGAAAATAATTTTAATAACATTTAGGTTTCCCGAGGTTAACTCAATGAATTCTGCCTCTGTCCAGTGAATCCCAAGAATGCTATATTTCATTAGTTTCACACTGAATGCCAAGAGATGAAAATCCACATAATGAGGCATCTTGGCATGCATTGAAGGATGCTTTAAATGCATAACACTGGCTTCTAAAACACAGATTGCCAAACATACAAGTCTCAATGTAATAACCAATCTTAAAAACTTTTAAGGTGACCTGTATCCCAAAGCAATGCAAATGAAGTTGTGGTCTGATATCTCCAACTACCCTGAATCACCTCCAAGAGCCACTTTTCCCCTCTTACCAGTGATGGGCTTAGTGCAGGCTGTGCACCGCTTAGCGAAGAGCTCTCCGAAGCAGTCAGCGCAGTAGGGCTTGTCATCCCTGGAGGTGAAGCGTTGGCCGGCCAACGAAGTGTCACAGTGAGTGCAGGTGAAGCATTCCCTATGCCAGGGCTCACTCTTGTAGGTCACACCGCCTGAGGTGATGATCTGAAAGGACGGAGAGTCTTAATACCAGCCTCTTGCGAGGTAAAGATGATGATGAGCTAGATCGTGTCCATTTTCGAACTAAAAATTCACTCTCCACTTTCCAACTCTGGAACTCCAAAACTATTTGGTGTATCTAAACTGGTATTTTCTTTGGTCATAGAGGACCAATCTGCATAAAGGTACAGACAATTTTGATTACCTTTTCCACACCTATGTTCAGCAAAAGTGGTCACTTTTTATTCGTATCCGTTTATCTTTTGAAAATATGACTCCTTAAAAATAGTGATATAAAATGCAAAATATTCTAAAATATGATACTACAGCGAAAATGGCAAAAATATCTAAAATGAAGGGAAATACAGAAAAATATACTTTCGAAGCGCAGTCAAAACACGTGCAATAAATTAATTACCACAAAATAAAATTCACTATAACTAATTCTGAAACCTTTCACGGTAAAATATACGCCCATGAGTACGTTTCCTACACTAGTCATAGTGACTGCAGATTAACAGTGGACAAGCTGCCACAAAAATGAGTAACAGAGGCACTAATCTTCTATGAAACATCTCTACAGGACATCAAACATTTCCGACATCATAATATCAAAGCTGTTCGAGATTTTCTACACAATCAACAAACAGCAAACGCCTGTGGCTGGTACAATCACTTATACGCTAGCAATCTTTAAAAATTACTCCACACTGACAAAAAAAAGTATGCTTGAAAACTTTTAAAAAAATTCTCAATAAGCTTATTCCAAATAAAAGTCCATGGTTAAAGACAGAAGCCACGATTTTTTATCTGCTCATGAAAGCCGCCTTACAGGAAAATCAGAAACGGAAATGTTTCACTTCTAAGAGACATTAATTCAGTACAAAGTAATCTATCTGAAAACTAAAAACCAATAATGCATAAGAAGGAATGACAACGAAATACAAAGAGAAGAAAATCTATTCGCAGCTTAAAATCAAGATTCTTGAAAGCAAAAAAGAAGGAATGCTGAAAACGACTGTAAGGTACTTATCGATCTGCAATTGAGCAAGGGAGGCCCGGGGGTCCTGGGGAGGGGAGGCCACAAGAACGAGTCGAGTGAAATTACCTTATTACACTTGACACAGCGAGTGGCAAATTTATCCTCGTAGCAGGCGGCGCAGTAGATATCCTGGTCCCTGGGGATGAAACTCTTGGTCCCGATGGGAGTTTTGCACACGCAGCAGCAGAAGCACTTCTCATGCCACTGGCGGGCCTTGTATTCCATCTTCTTGTTGCCTGGTGGGAGAAAACAAAAATGTAATGAGACTTCCTTAGCCGGGGATAATTCATACATCACAAAAAGCGTGATTATGTCAAATGTTCTCTCTTCTCTCCGAAAGAAATACAATGTAAAAATAGATTGCAAATTAGGAATAAATTAGGATCAAAACTAAATAAAACATCAAAAGATAATGGCTACCATTTAAAATGAGAAATATATGTAATTAAACAGAATATAAACTACACTCAAAATAATCTCATTTTAACAATATTCTCAAATTCATGACATTATGCTAACTATCAACATGACAAAAATGAAGATTAAAGGAGACTAATGAATTATAGTTTAAAGTGGAAATGTAACGATTGCTAGTTGAGGTTTCGTTAAGCCTCAAAGAGGTTCACCTGCTAAAAACTCACTAATCCAGTACGTTGATCGACTATATTTTTGTATATTATAAAGAGAAAAGTCAATTATTTTATTCAAAGTAAAACTGGACAGTTTTCTAACACACACACACACACACACACACACACACACACATATATATATATATACACATAGTATATATTAGATTTATAAAACTTAAAATATCGTTAAAAAGGCTTATCCACACACACATACACACACACAAACACACACACTAATGAAAACAAGGGAAACTTTGCAAACTACCTAATTCAACTCTGAACTTCAATGCCAATTAAATCAATTGTCCAGTCATTGCCAAATCAATTCTGATATATATATATATATATATATATATATATATATATATATATATATATATATATATATATATATATATATATATATATATATATATATATATATATGTGTGTGTGTGTGTTTTACATAAATGTCAAGGAAAAGACAATGCAACAGATGGCAGGATGTTAACAAGTTGGGTAGAACTTACTTGAGAGAGGATGTTAACAAGTGGAGTAGAACTTACTTGAGAGAGAGAGAGAGAGAGAGAGAGAGAGAGAGAGAGAGAGAGAGAGAGAGAGAGAGAGAGAGAGAGAGAGATGCAATCACCGAGAAATAGCCTATAAACGCATGAAATAAATTGCAAAAGAAATGAGCCTCCTCTAAGGGATCGTACAATAGGTTCCCTCCCACTGGTAAAAGATATCCTTTGAGAGAGAGAGAGAGAGAGAGAGAGAGAGAGAGAGAGAGAGAGAGAGAGAGAGAGAGAGAGAGAGAGAGAGAGAGACGCCAGAAAGGAAAGGCCACCGGAGGAAGGGAATGCCATTAATAATGCAACGCAGCCACACCGCTCCTAAGGCAAATGATAACCACAGCGTCGTGACTAAGATATTCCAGAACAATTCCTTTCAATTCTTTTATTCATTTTTTGACCCTTCAATCGTTCTCGTGCCAAATGCTTTCAGGTTCTTTTTCTCTACCTTGTCTTTTCTCTGTCACAAAGACACCTGGGTAATAAACAAGACATTCCTCCCAACCATCCATCTTCATTCGTTTCTAGGAAAATTCATTCTCGCAGACCTTCCCCCGGAGTCTATTCCCCACCACCACCCCCACCCAAACCCAGGCGGCCTTGATCTATCTCTCTCTCTCCCGAATTGAAAGATCGATGATGATATATGATGATACATTATGGAGTCCAGCCTCGCTTTGCCATAAAACGGTCATACTTTCCGGAATATCGGTTAGAATTTCAGGAATGCAGGTTAACCTTGCGGAATGCAATTGAAATATGTAGGTTGAACTTTATGGAACACAATTCAAAACGTTCAATATTGGTTATTCAAGTTGAAGATATTTCAGTTAAACTTCCTTTATCAACAATGTCGGTCGACTTCCTCAAATGTGGGCCATACACACTAAATATGGGTCAACATTAAAAGAATGTCAAGACTTACGAGATTTTAATCCAAATTTCATTTATATCGAATAAAAAAACTCTTTAAAAACATCAGTCACTTTTATAAACACCAAACAGAAATAATTCAAGTGAATATATACGCCTCCTTGTCTGAATAAAGTAAATGCAAATCAAACTCTTAGACATTATACGAAGAGGTTCCTGGTAAGACGTTAAATAAAGAGATTTTGCGTCGAATGGCGCGAGACAGAATGATCTTCCATTCAACTGAACAAATATAAAATAAATTACTTTATTTCCTCGCTGGCATGGCTTTTCGATGTTCGTGACATGAAATTAAAGGAAAAGCTTAAAAACTGAATTAAATGTAAATGACCCCATCACAGATGAAGCGATGAAAGCAGTTTTATCATTCCTCTGACTATAGTTTGTTAATTCTGAATACTACTTTCAGTAGCTAAAAAGAAAATAAAATACAATAACAGTAATTCTACTAACAAATGGAAAATATTTTCTTGTGCAATATTATGTACGCCATTCCTTACACAAATTCACTCCATAGAAGAGACAGACCACGAACTGAAGAGGGAATATTACATTTCTACTTCATCCCATTTTCTCTTTACTCCTGTTCAATATAAGGCCAACTTCTACCGCCCTCTGCCAATTAGGGATGTCTGGGAGATCCTCTACTGTCAAATCAACCCTTATTGTGTATTTTCAAGCGACAGAAGTTCACCATTTTTCCACCGAACTCTTTAGAAAAGAGATTTTTTTCTCGATAAAATATATAGTTTCTTGTTTAAAACTAAACACACTCAACTAAGATCCTTTCACTGTTTATCTTACCACAAATAAGTTCTTTTAAATTATCGAAAAGAACTAGAACCACTAAATTTCTGAAATAATCATGCATGCCGAAAAATAAAATCGGGACAGTATTCACCCCACTGCACTGGTCACGAGAATTACACCCCACTCTTTCGTAAATGTTACAGAGAAGCATTTATCAAAAATTCAGCCGAAACAGAATTCCTGCTGCATAAATGGGCAGGGGTTTAACTTGAATCATTAAAGTTTCCATGGCAACCATCCCGAAGTACTGGCCGAGTGAACTTGGAAATTAAAGGGCGCTCTGGTTCTTAGGATGAATTTGATTTCAGAGGAAACAATAGTTAATCAATTACATGGTAATTCACGAAACATATTTATATGTATGTTGTGTGTGTGTATATATATATATATATATATATATATATATATATATATATATATATATATATATATATATATATATATATATATATATATATATATATATATATATATATATATATATATATATATGTATGTATGCATGTATATATGCATGTATATGATATTTATTTAGGCATGAATCGCCAGACCAAATTCTTCTTTCTAGAGAAATACTATTACACTATGCCTCCAGTCAGCAAACAACTGGTGGGCGTAATAAAAATAGGGGGAGAAATCTCCCCCTAGCCTGGCAGAAAAAAGTTTTTCTAGCGAGAATTATCATCATCTTTGTTTCCTTTTTCCTTTATGCTTTTCTGTCCAGAATATGGTCTGGACATTTTGGGCCATTAGATATTATGGGTCAGGAAAATTATTAGCCCACTCCTGGAGGAATTTCGGCAGCAGGCCACTTCTTGGTTTTGTACTTCTTCCGTATTTTGAAGAACAAAATTCACAGTATATATATATATATATATATATATATATATATATATATATATATATATATATATATATATATATATATATATATATATATATATATATATATACCTAAAAATTCAAAGTTCTTATCTAGCAAGTGGTAAAAAGACTAGTAAATACAGCCATGAACCAACACAAGAAAGAATGACTTTAGTGGAAACACCCGACGTCTCAAAATAGAGATTCTCTCGAAATCAACGCCTTCCATCTCTCCTTCGTCTCTCACCGTCACTCATGCTGGAGACAAAGTCCTTTCCAAATAGTCGTCTTGTAAATAGTGCCGTTCTCGAGAAAGGACATTCGACAAGACGGGCATGGCGGGGGACAATGAAGCACTCTTCATATACAAAGAGATTGGAGCGAATCTTTCTTTTGCACTTTTTACTTCGTTCTTTGGTTTCTTTCTCCTGTACCTCTTTTTCATTTTTTTTTCAAACAACGAATTACCGTAGTTGATAATGAGGTCGACAACTTTCTTCTTTTCCACTTAAATTTTCATACTACTGGAACTTGAGGTTTACAAAAAATTTCAATTGGTGCATGTAAACATGCAAGCAAAAAATAAAGTTCTAAAATGTAAAAGAAAAGACTTTTTTAGCGTTTTCAAGAAACATTCCATGTTGCTTAAAATCTTTAGATTAAATTTTGATCTAGTTATTATTTCTGTTACTTCTTTAAATTTCTACTGTGTTCAATGGGAGTTTTATAAAAAAAAAAAAAAACTTGAAATTCTACATCTAGAAAAGGGGGTTTGAAAAAAAAAAACTTTCAAAACTGTCAAAGATATTCTGTGATTCTAAACAGGATCTCCAAATACCATCTTCTAAATTAAAAAGGGACTCATATTCCGGAGTTTAAAAGGGAAACCATGGAGCGTTTTGTTGTATCAAGGGCATCTACAAAAATATCTCGAGGAAAGAGAGAGAGAGAGAGAGAGAGAGAGAGAGAGAGAGAGAGAGAGAGGAACCCCTCCCCTCTCTCGAAGGCGACCATAATTGATTTGGGCCCAAGGATGGAAACCCCTACTCAAGTCTCACATCGCCTAGATTCCCTAAGGGACACTGGATAGAATCACTCACATTTACGCAACATCCCCTAGCAGAGAGAGAGAGAGAGAGAGAGAGAGAGAGAGAGTCTTTTTTCGTGAATAAAACACACAACAGAAGAGGTTCCAACTAATGAGTTTCTTTTCATGGTGCCACACTCGAGGGGTTTCGAGGTCTGAACGGGTCTTTGGACGGGTAATTCCTTCATGAATTGACCTAAAAATAATTATATGGATACGAGAGAGAGAGAGAGAGAGAGAGAGAGAGAGAGAGAGAGAGAGAGAGAGAGAGAGAGAGAGAGAGAGAGAGAGAGAAACGTTAAAATCCGTAAAATGAAAACCTAAAAATGTAAACTCAATACTTACACACACACACACACACACACAAAAAAGAAAAACTTTCATAACAAAAAGAAAAGAAAAACATAAAATCAAGACGTTAAAACAAGCAAAAGACACGCAAAACATGCAAAAATATACCATGTTCATATCCCCAGTAACAGGAGGGATATTGAAAAGAGAATCAAACAAAAATCGGGCTGGGGCTTGAGGCTAACTGGGGAAACGGTGTCAAGGTTAGAAAAGTTTCTCATCTCCCTAATCTCTTATGCATTAGTAATTTTAGAATCCAGCTAAAAAAAAATTTTCATATATTGGGACTGAAGGAAAACAATTTTTCCAGTTACCTTAAAGTCAACCTTGGGAGAAAGGGGAAAATGGTCGAATGCTAAAGAATAAATTCTAATTCTAAGGGGAACTTAAAGCTTTACTTCAAAACACAAGACACTAAAATAAGATTAACGAAGTGGCACACCAAAGAACATACTTGACGGTCCCCGTCCTTGTCAATCTGACAATGAGAACAAACTTTCTTTTATATTTCTCTCTCTTACCAGAGCTCGATCTTTCACCTTGAAAAAGTCCTTCGTGATAAAATATTAAAACTATCAGCGAGTAACATTTTTAGATTAATGCAGATACGTTTAATGCTATCCCTCTCCAAGATCAATTGATTCTCTCTTCTTCTTCAGTGTGCCACGTCTCCCGAGACTCTGGCGATCAGGACTTCCAACCTTTGTCTATTTCTTGCCAGCTGCATCATTTCTGCGATAGTTCTCTCTCTCTCTCTCTCTCTCTCTCTCTCTCTCTCTCTCTCTCTTTCCTTATTCTGTTTATACCCTCGTTTTCCATGCCAGACATGAGCTCTCTAAACCCACCCTTTCAACACAAGCCCCAAAAAGTTTACCTAATTGTTTTCAGCAATTTCCTCTATGTCCATTACAGCAGAAAACAAAAAAAAATTTAACTCTCCGTCCATGGCACAAAAAACTTCCACACATGTTTCTGCTCCTCCTGTCTCTTTTTCGTCATCTTACTAACAATCGTCAGCTCACTCCATAAAATAGGATTGACAAATCTTCATAAATTATCGCTCCCTCCAATCATAGCTTCTATAAAAGAGAAAGATTTCTTCACTATAAAAAATAAACCATGAAACAAGAGAACTGTCAAGGAATGAATTTACGAACCCAGTTTTCGATGAATTTTGTTTTGCAAAAGTATTTAGACCAAAATTCTTTTCCAAGAAACTGATCACACACATTTTTCTTCCCAATTATCTCTCCTAGGAGCCACCCCTCCTTCCCACACCATCCCAGAAGCCTATACACACCCCATCCGACAGAGCCCAGATAATGGCCACCTGATCTCTTCATCAAATCCTCGAGCCATAGGTTTCAAACGCTCGAGCTAAAGGATCTCTATGTTGGGATTTCTCTCGGTGGGAAGGACGACCGCGTCCGATTCCGTGCGTCACGTATTTCACATGAAACTCCCCTGTTGATCCGTCCTTACGGTTTTAAAGGAACGAACGTTTCGGAATGTTCTTCTATAAGTATTAAAAGTTGAATCTTCTTTTGAGAAAATAGGACTCAGAGAGAGAGAGAGAGAGAGAGAGAGAGAGAGAGAGAGAGAGAGAGAGAGAGAGAGAGAGAGAGAGAGAGAGAAGGCCTTGACATTCCTAAGAGAATAAGTAATGGTTAACGACTAATCCCAATAATCTCACTCACTTTCTCTCGGACACTAAAAGATAATACGAGTCAACGAAAATGCTTTTCTACCACAAACTTTCACTTTCGAAGAACAATGAGCCACATTAAGAGCGTAATTTTATACTTGTGGCTAAATGAATGGCTACAAAAGATCTTGCTGCAGGTAAAGAAACCTTCAATCAAATAAAGAATAAACACATCGAAGGTCGATTCAGACAGTGTTAAAATCCAGATTTACTGTTTTCCAGCCAGAAACATTTTGATAAACTTTCAGCCAAAATTTAAGTATGTATATATGCTGAATAAATACACAGACTACTTACTACTATTACCACTACAACAAAAACCAATAATAACGCATTAAGTGTATGTATATATGTACACTCGGAATTTTGTACTGCTACAGGATACACCTAGCTTTCATACAGCATACTGCCACCTATCACAGGCGTTTTTTACGATATTCTTCATTCCACCACAGTGGAGAATTTTCCAGATCAAAATTATGATGTTAAGTGAAAAAAGATTATCATTTAAGCAAACCAAATCATTATGTGGGGGGATACATATTATCACAAAAATTATTGAACAGTAAATCATAATCACTTATTTAATTATAGGTTTAACGCCTTAATAATTCGTTTTGCTTTAAAAACGCATCAGTACGTGATTTATTTTTTAGCTAATCATCAACATCTACAAGATGGTAATTCTAGCAATTGCGCATCACACAAAAATGTCATTCCTTTTGATATGATTCATTAAAAAGTCACTGATACACAAGACATAGCAATGAATTATGAGAAAAAAATATATTTCGCAGTGCTTTTAATGCTTTTGAGCTTCAATATCTACTAACTGGAAATGGACATAAATTTAGAGAGAAAACGAAATGTCAGGAGAGATTCCACTCACCTTTCGCTTTCGTAAAAGTTAGTTTGAATGAATTAAATTTAGGAGAGAATGTATCCCAGTTAAAAAAATGAATTTTTTTTTAACGAAAAACATTATGTTACAAAGCACATAATATTTGTAGTCTCGATATACAAAAGCTATTTTCAGCTTTTCAAGCAAACTGCAAAAAAACTTCATTTAGTTGAAATAATTTTAAAGGAATGCAAACCGCCTAGATACAATGGTTGCGCCTATCACGTCATGACACGGAAAGACTTTAAATTACTTTAAGACTAGAAATCCACAAAGAAAGTCCAAGCATCTTACACAAGCATAGGCACCAGAAGCCGCATGACTCACAGAAGACGAAACGTGGGTCAAAACCCATGATGAAGGGTGATGGTGAACACAGCAGCTGGTGGTTTGGCGACGGTGAAAAGATCAGGTGAGGCTAATTAGCACGTGTTGATCCGAACGAGTCACTATGATTTGCACGTGCGAATGCTAAATGCTCTACTTATCCACTTATCCTCTCCATTCCCTTGGATACTGTGTCAGTAACACACGAATATGGAATTCTCCATCTTTCTTCTTCTTCTCCATGGTGACATTTTCATCCAGGGATTGAAAAAACTCCTCAAAACTTACAAAAATATGTAGCGTTTGGGCTTGAATCTCTCTTCTCTACTGCCACTTTGAAATCCAGGTGGAAAGAGACTCGGCGAAGATTCCGATTATATTACCAATACAGGGGAAAAATGAAGAAAGTTTTGCTAAAATGGCGTCATCTCATTATTTTCCTTCACAAGGAAAACCTTAAATTCTTCAGAATGATGACATTAATGATTTCTTGAGAAAATAGGCAACCTCTTTCCTTTGAAGTTTACTTGCCTTTATTAAAGGGGTTGAATTATAAATTACCGTTTCACATCAAGTTGGACTAAGTTTTCGAATGTGTGGCCGAACAAAATATGTTAGTCGCAGTACTGGCAGTTGGCAGAGAGAACGTTTAATTTAGCTGCATGACGTTAGGACCAACATTTGAAAATACTTTTCTCATCAAGAAACCCGTTTTACTCACTCTTGAAAACTTCACATTATATTAGTCTTTTGTTTACTTAAACATCAAGTTCTGTTTATTTCTACTTGAAAAACACTTATTTCTCCTCCCCTTAATAAAGGGTTAAAAGTTTCTTGTCAGTGATCACAATCTTTCAAACCTTCGAGAGGAACGCGAACAATACACGCACTCTACGAACGTCAAAGAAGAACGAATGCACAAGGATGACGGATAATCACGCACACGAAAGTGTCCATCGAATGCACAGACGCGCGCACACAACCTCACAGCTGATCGGGGCAGGAGTAAAATTGACACTAATGAGTGTGTGGCACAATATTGACAACAGGTGCCACCCCTAATGTTTCTTAACTTGAGTAACAAGGACGCGTCCTTCCAGATGCATTAAGCTGTAATTTGTGTTGACAACTTAATGTACCTACACCTTCTCGGGGATTATCTGCTAGTGGCAAATTCCACTGGAGTACAATGCATTTGCTTAAATGAAGAGTAACGTTTTGTTTTCTAATGCAGTTTTTCTATCTAGATGATATGGCAACACTCTCTGAATATAACAGTTAAGTCTTCACTTGTCATTTGTAAAGAGATTACAATTCCAGTGGAATAAATACAAGATATTTTCAAAAGCTCTTACACTTCTGCACAACCAAATACATGAAAATTGTTCAGCTTTTTCATTATCAGGATCTCAGCACATTCCTGAATGACTTTTACAAATCCCGTGACACAGTTACAAGTTCATACCATACAAAAAAGCAACATACAGTACACATAAACGTACCATATCCGTTTAGGTGCTGTTCAGCACTTTTGGGGATGCCAACACTAGTCCACGGAGATTAGGCACGTAGCATAATGTGTAAGGGAAGTCACTTCTTTCAAAGAAAGCTCAATGTCAAGGTAATTGCTAGTAACAGAAGTTATATGACCAAAATGTCTGGTATTAAAGTCACTTATCTAAACACACTTTTTTTTTATAAGAATTTGTATATTTCTAAACTATATGTGAAAATATTATGTATTTCTATTTCTTAACCTTTTCGGCAGTTGTACTATTTGTACTTTTTGTATGTACATGTATTTTGATTTTCTGTGTCTATAAAACACTGCATTTCCGCACTTATAATTGCTATTAATGGTTCCAATAACTTAATGTTCGCGTTAATTTCCTAATATATATAAAATGCACAATTATTTCCACATTTACTTTAAAAATTCTTTCATAAACTTGCATAATGTTCTATATTTTTTCCAATAGGTAAATAAAATGAAAAAATTTCTGTTTCCGAAGCGGTGTCCTGATTTTCAATAAATATCAGCGACTTCATTTCCAGAGTTAACGATATTAGTCTAGTTCCTGCATTCCGAGATAGAAAGAACACAATGAAGCTAAAATATTATTCGGAGACATGCAATTTATATCGGAAATCATTGGGGTATTGCCCAGAGAGAGAGAGAGAGAGAGAGAGAGAGAGAGAGAGAGAGAGAGAGAGAGAGAGAGAGAGAGAGAGAGAATGTGCGTATACGCTTACTTGAATTTAAACCGAGGTGCTTGATATACGGGACCATGATTAAAGAGCTGGCTGGAGAGAGAGAGAGGGGGGGTGGGTGGGCGGGGAGTTAGAGGCAGTGTGAGAGAGAGAGGAGGATGGAAAGAGAGAAGGGATGAGAGGAGGAGAGAGAGCAGACGATCCCTATCCAGCCGTATACGGCATGCCCGACCCAACCTTATCGAAACAACCAATAATTCCTTGTTTAAAATCAATAGAAGATAGATGACTAGTAAATACAAGTTTGGACAGCCAAAGAGAATACAGACATATAAGCATTCATATAGACAACGGGGAATATACAATGAACCGAGTTCAAAAAAGTCTGAATCGTTGAGAGAGAACCCGACCACCACCTCTGCAGACAAGCGCAAACATACGCTTTCATTAAGTAAAACGCCCATCCGCCCGCCATCCCACACAGCCACCACCTTTTCCCCTCGGCCCGTGTCATTTTTCTTCCATTCCCTCGCCCCCATTAAATTCTAAGTAACCCAGACACACCCAAACAAAGACGACCTTAAGCGACCATTATCTCAGTAACGGCTAATGACCGACTTTGCTTCTTGACCCAGAAAAGTCTTCAGCATACATATTATCTTGCACTAGTCCACTGCATAGACGCGCGCACACGTTCCAGACGAAGGTCAGGTCACGCTGTCTGGCCGGATAGCTTATCAGGGGGACGTCATTACCACCTGCATGGCAATGCAAATGGCCCGTTGAACAGTTTACATCGCATGGGATTTTCGACTTAACGGCTTTCAGGGAAACTGGGATATATATACGCGCTCAGGCCTGCTCATTGTAATTCTACCCGAAAGGTGTTCTCATTGGCGGAGACGCCTTCCTCTCCGTCAATCAGAGCGCCCCTTTTGAAAGTAGGTCAGCGAAGGTGAGCGTGGAGGGATAGGAACAGAGGGATGGGATAGAAACGGAGAATCAACCGGTTTCCTGCACCCCCAACTCCTCACCCTCCCATACCACCCTAACCCATTTCGTGCGTCTAGAGTATTATAATGAAAGGGAAGTTTACAGTACTTGTTAGCTCAACTTATTTTCAAATAAGTTCCTGACATTGTTACGCACGCGCTTCAGTCAAGGGAAAAATAACATGTCAGAGAATCCAGGTTTCACTTAACACAACTCCAGAGAGAGAGAGAGAGAGAGAGAGAGAGAGAGAGAGAGAGAGAGAGAGAGAGAGGCAAATAGTATGTCACTTCCTTTCGTCCTTTGCAAAAACAAACAAAAGCACACTTTTACCCCAAAAATACTTCCCGACATCGGCTCTTTCGGACCTTCAGTAAACCTACACATCTGACTTCAAACTTGTGCCCAGACCAGACTTTCTTTCCCAAACAATTCGCTTTACCTTTCGTTTCTTCCTTTAGGTCCTGATATTTCCTTATTCTTGCACTTATGACGCTTATGTGTTTATCCTTCTTACTGTACACTCACAAAAGTGTACGTAAAGACTATGGTGATTCAATACACATGCACGCACACTTTGAGCACACACACACACACACACATATATACACATATATATATATATATATATATATATATATATATATATATATATATATATATATATATATATATATATATATATATATATATATATGTGTGTGTGTGTGTGTGTGTGTGTGTGTATGTGTGTGTAAAGGATTTCGTTTAAGGGCCAAACATGATAGCGAAGCATGTTTGACCACTTTTTATTTATTATCTAACTTCGCTCAGAATTCAAAAATTCGCACAAAGACGTAAACATAAAATAAAATGTAGGTTTGCAGTCGATGAAGGACGAACCAGGTGGTAACACAAGACTATACCAACAGACACAGCAATATCAATTATTATCATCATTAGAATGAACAAGCAAAAAAAAAAAACATACACGGCCACGAGAGAAGTACAGCGTAGCACAGAAGAGCAAAATAAAATTAAGCTAAATATATTATAAGGAAATGAAGAATACATACTATTATCACTTCCAAATCAATAGTTGTTCGTGTTCAATCCCTGGGCGGAGTGGCTCTAATTTAATAAAGGATGTGGGAAGGTTTTACATAATGGGCTAATGCAAGATTTACATATTAACTGTCAAACATAAAATCTATAAACCTGAAATCCGTAAGGACTTTTCCCAGCGCCATTAGAGAATTCAGATTACCAATAAGAGAGAGAGAGAGAGAGAGAGAGAGAGAGAGAGAGAGAGAGAGAGTGTCTACGGGGGTAACACTCAATTTTTCAATTGTAACACAAATTATACACGGATTCCTATAAAATTCAGAAAAATAGAGCTGCACCGTATTAAAACGACCCATATTTCCAGAATTCATTCTAACCGTGAATTAAAAACTGAAATACAAACCTCGAGAAGAAAAAGGCACCCAACAGCCAGAGGCACCCAAAGTCTACGGGGTTGCATCATAACATTTAACTTCCCCTTCCTCTTTCTCAAGCGCGAGACTATTTTAGGTCACTGGCGGCCATTTGGCTTTCAACATCGTATATTTTATTCTTCTTGTCCAGGAAAAAGAAGGTTTCACGATACTTTTCTGGATTAAATCAAGTAAATGACAGTTTTTATTTAGGTTTAGCGTCCTGATGTAATTTTCATTTCTAGAGCGCCTCTCCACAGTACCCTTCAGGCTTCTATCATACCAACATTTCCAGCAGGATGTTCTAGAAAGAAAAAGATAGTATTTCCTAGAAATGTTACGCATTACCTACAGACTGTATAAACATTTTCTGGCAAGAATAATACCCATACGACAATATCTGTAATGTGAAAAGCATTATGATGGTATGGAGTAAAAGTAAAGCGACTCGGATGTGGACTTTCCAGAAAGTCGAGTGTATAACTCGAGAGAAGCATCCCAAAAATTGAGTGACACAACGACAAAAAACAGACCAAAAGACGATTCCTTCTCTCTCACATACTCTTTCTTTTCCTGATTTTCTCAAGTGAACAATTCTCTTGTAGAAGAATCAGATATGACGTTTTTTTTTTTTTTTTTTTTTTGTGAGGTCGCCTTTCCTTAAGCCTCGTGGCGTAGAAGAGAAAGAGATCTCCGAATCGCTCAATAATTTACACCAAATCTCTACCTTATGGGTCGATAAAGCACCACCTTCTAGGCTCTCAGAATATCTAATCTTTTTTTCTCGGCGAACATGTCTTTCTGACACGTGAGACTGAACCACGGAGTAGGCCTACTGGAGGAAGGAAAGATCATTTCTTGGCGTATTTTCTTCCTAGCAATAATTATTTTCAACAAAATCAATCTAACCAAATCTATTTAAAAAAGCAACGATTCTTGTGAAAATAGAAAAAAATAAAGACCTGTCTGTATGAAACATGAAATACAAAACTATTTCCAAATAAATTTTTGAAGAAGGCACTTGAAGAAGGCACAAAATACTAAATCTGCATTTGGTAGTAAGAAAATCGAAAAGCAAATAGATCATATATAGCTCAAGCAAAGGGTGAAGAGCCCAAAAGGCAAATACAGTAATACTCATAGGATTCCAAACAAAAAATATATATAAATGTTACCTTTTATATATTTTTACTTTCAAAAATAAATATAACCTTGATAACGAATGTTCCATTACCATGGTCATACTAGAGAGAGAGAGAGAGAGAGAGAGAGAGAGAGAGAGAGAGAGAGAGAGAGAGAGAGAGAGAGAGAAATTCTCTGAAATTCAATGGTGTTCGACGAGAGCAACCTTATTGAAAAAGATCGTCACGTTTTCCTTTTCTGAGCCATACGACGACGTTTTCTTTATTCTGAGCATTACGAACGTTTTTTCTTGTTCTTTTTTTTCTCTTTCACCCTAAGCCTTACAAGTACGTTTTCTGTTGGTAGCATTGGCCTCTATGTCTTCTTATCTCTCGTGAAACTCGCCAAGAGACTTGGTAATGATGAGGGGGGAAAATACAATCCGATCCCTTTCTTTTCCCTTTTTCCCCCCTCAAGGCTTACCAGCTCTTATGACATTTAGGCTTTTTAGGAAAATCAAGTTACCTTTGTGTGGTTACTGCCGACTACAGAGCAGTAACTAATGCATCCTATTCTTCTTCCATAACAGAGATTTGAGTTCAGTATTTATATATAGTTATATATATATATATATATATATATATATATATATATATATATATATATATATATATATATATATATATATAACTGTAAAATAACAAATCCAAAGAAATAATTCACCTGCATGTAAAAGAGCTATATTTAAAAAGACGATGCAGAACTGACTAAGCAAACGAATAACTTATCTATCAACAATAGAATTAACATACCTCGGCTGACATTATTAAACCCGGGGAGCATACTGAAGGTAATACAACCATGTGTGCGCGCCACCTGGTGGCCTAATCATAACAAAGGTTACCTTTAATGAACCCTTCATTAACGACGTAATATATAATTATATATCTGTAACTCAACAGTGGTTAAGTATCTCATGTCTCTGGAAAGAAAAGCATCGTGCGAGCGCGCTTTGTTTAGTATTTCAACACAGGCATTTAACCAGCTCATTCCTGAAGTGAGTCCCTGCCTATATTTCAGACCTGTACAACAATTTAATACTACTACTGTACATCAGTAATCTATTAGCTCGATTCGCATTAGAAAATCTAAATACAAAGAAAAGAATATCTAATAAACCTCCCAAATTATAATTTCCAACTACCAAATGCAACATAAACAGTTAGGACAGGCACATCTTGAATCTCTTTTAATATTAACAACTTCCCAATTTCTTTCTGACGGCGTCCCTAGATAAAACATCATCTTGGAACATTAAGTGATCGGAATGGAGCAGCTGCCCATTCTTCTCTCTATTCCAATTGCACATACATAAATTGGCGGCTAGACACTGGAACGCTCTCTCCCCTTCAACCTTCTTTTGTTTGATGGCCAAGACTGACGCCGTAAAAGGAGATAAATCCAATAATACCTTCGTTTGTCCTTTTAGGAGAGCCACAACTGGGAATTCTGCCCACCTTACTTCAATTCGCAGAACATATATATGAATAAAAGCACGTATTATATGTACAGTATATATATGTATATACAATATGTAAATATAAATATATTCTTATATATATATATCCATAACAATAAAATTTCTAACAAGTAATTCGCAGAAGTTCAGAGCTGTTCAAATAAGTAATTAAATTGAAGGGAAACAAGTAACTTACTCTTAAATTGAGAACCTCTCACTTTTTAAGGCCTTTACCAGTTTTTACAATGGGGTACCTTCTCAGAATTCCCACAACCGGTAAAAGAGCCATTTTTTCAATTGCCAGTAGAACAAACGAGCACCACAATAAGTCATTCATTCGCACACAAAATAAATAAATAAATAAATAAATAAATAAATAAATAAATAAATAAATAAACTCACGACCACTCCACAACACTCACCAAAATGAAATCACTATCAATCCACCATACTCCACCACTCTGCAAAAAGCACACTATCCCTAACTCCCGAAACTCCAACACACCAAAAAGGCAGAGAAATTATCAACGTAAGACCATTCTCAAAGCGCACAGAAGCTCTTGCGATAAAGTCATCGTCGGAGTACTCTCTCTCTCTCTCTCTCTCTCTCTCTCTCTCTCTCTCTCTCTCTCTCTCTCTCTCTCTCTCTTCCGCTCGGCGAGTCGATGGACGCTTTGAGCTTGCCATGGCAGAAATTTGATTTCATTTGCGTAACATGATTTAATACATATAGGAAATAGACGTGGAAAATGGTGCTATCTTTACACTACCTCACAATTTCCTGCAAGCAACAGCAGTAGTTGAAAATATTCTAAAAATTCATAAGCAGCGATTTTTATCGAACATGGGCATAGAAGAAAAAATATAACGGAGGAAGGGAGGAAACGGGAAGGGGGAGGGAGGAGCGTAGCAAAGGCCGAGCGAGCAACAGAAGTCGTAACTGATACCGTGTTATGAGGGGAAATATATTACATCTCGGCTCTGGCGTCTTCTCCCACATACTCAATTAGTCTACAGACCAGCGAGAGAGAGAGAGAGAGAGAGAGAGAGAGAGAGAGAGAGAGAGAGAGAGAGAGAGAGCATTCCCTAAACCTAATTACTTTACACAGCGTATCGCTATCAATGAGAGCGACCTCACGAGACACTAAGATAAACAAACAAAGCCAACAGTGACACACCCTAATCACCCCCCCCCCCAACAACTACAACCCTCCCACACACCCACCCCCCGCCTTCCCTACTTTAACCGGCTTCCAGTGTTAAAGGGAAAAATGATTCGGAAACACCATCGGTCTGTTTTCTCGCGAAATTTCTTGGCTTCCTCAAAAAGTCAGTTTCATGATATCTATGGGCCGACAAAGAACTTTTTAAAATAATATGAAACAAACGAAGAAAAGCGTCTGTTTCAAGTTCCAATGACTTTTGTCGATTCTGTCTGGCATCGTAGCTTTATTCACAATAAATTACTTTCCTCCAGAAAAAGGCAAAAGTGTTTTTCCTTCACCCTTCTTTTACTTTTCCTTTCAGAACTGGGTTCCCACCCCACTGCCATTGCAAGTCAAATATCTAAATGGAATGCTATTTCTGAAATTTCAGAGGGGCGCATATATATGTATATAAATTTGCAGGATATATCACCCACATGAACGAACTACATATGTCATGCATACGCACACTAGATTTGCATATATATATATATATATATATATATATATATATATATATATATATATATATATATATATATATATATATATATATATTATATATATTGTGTTTATGTGTGTGCGTATGTGTAAGTACTGTGTATGTATACAGACTATGCTTGCGTATTTGTTTGCTTTCATCGCTTAATAAAGGTAATTCTCGGCCATCTTAGCAGTAATCCTCACTACATCCAACTTTGCCAGATTATTCCACAAAGTTGCCCATTCCATTAACTACCCTCTACATCTCCATTGCTAATACATATTCATTCGCCTCCCCCCCCCTTCCATTAGTACTTCCAATCCCAAAGCAAAAATCCCTACATCACGGGTATGGCTTCATCCCCTTAAGAGAAAGAGAGGGAGTTTGTTATTACATCTTCTAAAAGTAGACGGAGGGTGAGGGGAGACAGACAGGTATAGAGAGGAATGCGAGGGGAGAGAAAGGGGATTTACACCGTGGGAAGAGGGACGGGTAAGAGAGAGAGAGAGAGAGAGAGAGAGAGAGAGAGAGAGAGAGAGAGAGAGAGAGAGAGAGAGAGAGAGAGATTGTGTAAAATAAATACCCAACTACTATATAACAAAAAAATTACACATCTATACATACAAAATAAAACCCGATGAATTGCTGCACACGGAATGTCCCAAACAGATAAGCAAAAGAGTCAATGAAAACCAATGCAAATCCTCCAAGTCCTTCATCGTTTGTAAACAAAACGAGCTGGTTTTTTTCGTTTTCTTTTTCCTCTTCTGACAAATCCCCTGAGAGAGACGTGCAAATGGCACACAAGGAGATGCGACACGTTCCAGGCTTCCATTTTAATTCTTTTCCAAGCCGGTGTAACAGAAACCAGGAAAAATTTGTGACGGAATAATGGGGGGACTTTCGCTTTTATAATTCTTTCCACTTGGAAAAGTCGTACAGAAAATCACCTGAATTTTGTAAAGTGGAATAAAATCCACTATTCGCGACTTTGTTTTTACTCTACTCAGATATATGCGAGTTTTTAGGTTTCTCATGTAGAATCGAGGTGATTACACTAGACCATAAATGACTACAAGCAAAAGAAAAAGATAACGAATAATCAAAAAGTCTTTATGCAAAGCATCCGAAAAGTCCAATTATACAAATGACCACGGCATTTCCTAAAATTAGGACAGAATTCTGAAGAAAGCACTATCGCGCTATTGGGCACTTTCCCGAAGAAACCATTTGCAGAGAAAGCTATTTCACCTGATTTTGCAATCTCCTAAAAGCGTCGTCGTAGACGGCATCTCATCCCATCACTGAAAATCATTGTATAGGAGCATTTTATTTTCATGACCTGGCTTGTCTTTGTTTTGCGTCAAATTTCATCCGAATCTTCGATATATACTTCCAGAGTAGTTTCTCGTAATGCTAAAAAAAAAAGAGCTCTAAAAAGTTTGCAAAAGATTAAAGTAAATGTCTCATAAACTAACGCTTGGTGATCAATAAATAAGTATATTTTACAAGAAAAAGAGAGAGAGAGAGAGAGAGAGAGAGAGAGAGAGAGAGAGAGAGAGAGAGAGAGAGAGAGAGAGAGATCAGTACCGTGTTCAGAGAGAAAAGGTATAGTATCTCATAAAAAGGAGCATTTCATGAATAATGAATGAGATGAATGAGAACAACTCACACCAGAAGAGAGAGAGAGAGAGAGAGAGAGAGAGAGAGAGAGAGAGAGAGAGATTTTTAGTGTTCAAAAGGAAAAAGTACAGCACAGCAAAAAAGGAGAACTTTATGAACAAACGAAAAAGAGAGAGAGAGAGAGAGAGAGAGAGAGAGAGAGAGAGAGAGAGAGAGAGAGAGAGAGAGAGAGAGAGAGAGAGAGCCAGGCAACACCGCGCCTAGAAATTCACCATGAAATTTCTAAGCTTTAGGCCAGACCAAACAGATGCTGTTATGATGTACATGCTTATTATATAGAAGCAAACGCTCCCATGTAAACAAGAAGACTGAAGTCTGGGATGTCTGACGTCATCACGACTTTTCTTCTCTCTCTCTCTCTCTCCCCGCAAGACTTGTTGACGAAACATGGAAGAAAGCAGTTTGTAGCGTCTTGCTCCAGAATTATTCAACAGCTTCCCTTTCTTCCTTTAAGAGCTCTCAGGTGCTATCTTGTGCGCCATGATACACTGAGTGATGAGCGGGGGTTACAGTTTATGTAGACACAGTTCTGGTGTTAAATTTTTTTTTATGTCAGGATTTTAAGAAAAACATGTCCAAAATAAATAAAAAACAAAAACAAAAACAGGAGTACTAACCAACCGACCTTTAAGTGAGATACAGTGAAAACAAGAATCAAAAAGGGAAAAGATTACATAAATAACAAGTGAAACCAGACAAATGAAAAACTCTCAATCACGAGTATAAGATATATAAAAGACACAGTTTAAAGTAAAGAGGAAAAAAGACAAAGCTATGCAGAGCACGCGTTATTTTTACCCGAGTAAGAAATAATGCGAGTGAGCGAGAAGAAAAAAATGACTGAAGCCCCATGAAGGACAACGTAAGCAATAGCTATTACACACATGAAAAAATCTCAAGGAAGTGATTCAATGAGATATAACATGACCCTGGAGAGAGAGGGAGAGAACAGTACGTGTTTGAAGGGTCAAGACAAAAAAAAAAAAAAAATAAAATAATGGAGTCGGAGAGAGAGATAGAGGTACAAGTCATTGTAAAAATGAAGACATACATATCTCTCTCTCTCTCTCTCTCTCTCTCTCTCTCTCTCTCTCTCTCTCTCTCTCTCTCTCTCTCTCTCTCTTTTTATATATATATATATATATATATATATATATATATATATATATATATATATATATATAGAGAGAGAGAGAGAGAGAGAGAGAGACAGAGAGAGAGAGAATATGATTATAGGCTTAAAAAACACAGAAAACATTAACAGTTAATCAAAAGCAACAAGAGATTAACATATTCCCTCTGCATTCAGTTAATGCGGTGATTCTAATATGCAGATGCCACGCCAACAGTCTAGACACGAAATGTATCACCTTATCGATAAATAGTCATGATACACACCTGCAAGAACATTCCACACGTTGTCAGTATTGCCAGTACGGTAACAAATCGTCAATATTTTGTTGCTTAATCATTCCAAACGTCATAGTGGGTAAATGATGGAAAGAGCAAAATTTCCGTATATTTGAACAAACAGCTATTTGATATTCATCCCATATATAAGACCAAATCCCACAAGAGCCTGCGGAAACTAACAAGAATAGCTCCTCCCATATAAGAAACAGAAAGTTCCAACATATCAGAACTTCTACGATAGAAAGTTACAACACCAATTTCCCATCAATTTTATATCTAGGCTTTCTTGAGCCACACCATTCCTGCTCTTAGGACTTCCTCGTTATTCTAAAACGCGACAGTATTTCAACGAAGAAAAGGAGAAAAATAAAAACTAAGTATATATATGAATATATTCATAGTTAAATCTTATTCATAGTTAAATCTACAGTATATACATCTCTTGATATCAAATCCTCAATGAGTGAAACTGAAGCTTTCTTTTTAATAAATAGTCCCTGAATGTTTCAGGATCGCTATTCACTTCTATCAGAGAGAGAGAGAGAGAGAGAGAGAGAGAGAGAGAGAGAGAGAGAGAGAGAGAGATTCAGATCATTAACCGGAACTCTTAAAATTCTTTTAATACAAGAGGAGACCCAGACTTGGTGGCTTGGAACAGTGGGAGGAGTCCGCCCCCCTCCCCCACCGAGTCTACTAAAGGGTCAATAGCCTAGGCTGTAGCCAACGCTACAAACGGAATTTGCCGGCCAAAACATATTGGTACCTCAGATCGCGATGACGTCAAGATTGCAGAACACGAAGAGTTACTGTGGTGAAAGCAAGGTGTAGACTGCAAACAAGTACATTCATTCACGTTTTATTTTATTATATATTATTACTTGGTGAAATATTCTTTACTTGTCCTAATCCGCATTACCGTCAATGCTGAGATCAACATTACTTTATAAATTAAATTCAATCATTTAACTCTTCCACTTTTGATCTGAATGTTGCGTGAAGGTGGTGGCTCTCTCAAACGCATTCCTTCGCCAACAAGAAAAAACACTCCTAATAATTTATCAAAAGCATAACACAAATTCCCTGCCAACCTGTTTATACCAGAGTTAACTTTAGGTAAAAGAACCTGATGGGTCCTTCAATCTTTAAAAAGCTTTAAAAGTGTATAAGGTTAATCAACCCTTATACATATGGAAGCGTCTATTGATATTCTTTAACCCATTCAATCGACTGCCCTAAAAACAGAGACAAAATTCTAGGACATTCACCAATCGATAATCCAACTTCCCTTCTTGCACCCCCCTTCAAATGGCCAAGTCTGGAATTGATCTTCCTTTCTTTCTCATTAAATTTAAAACCTGGCAACGTTCCCGCTGGCAGGTAACATCTTAGACGATATAAACGTGAATCCTTGACCATAATAGTCAAATCGACCAAACAGCCGACAAAAAAGACGAAAAAGTAGCTGCCTCCATACACTCATTCATATTTGTTTTCATGAGATACTGAGAACGATTACACATTGACTATTTCAGTCTTAAGTAAATTTCATGTTACTGGCCCCTCCGGCGGTCACGTGGAATGTTTTTTTACAGTTGTCGCCTTTATTAATAATTTTAAGAGGCGATTCACACCTTCAATACCATATTTTTACTGTTTCTTTCCAACAGTCGAGGCAGAAATAAAAAGGAGGAGGAGGAGGAGGAGGAGGAGGAGGAGGAGGAGGAGGAGGAGGAGGAGGAGGAGGAGGAGGAGGAGGAATACACTTAGCGTAATCGCTTTCATATTCACATCAAATTCAATGTCGACAAATCATAATTTCGTGGGCGTATAGACATTACCAGGACACAAAATTCATCAATCTCAAAACTGTTTGTCGACAGTTCCAGAGTAGCCGACAGAGTGGATTTTTATGAAGAACATTAGCGTTCCACCCGCAACTAATGACCCACTACATTCGTCCTTCTCCCTCAGCGTTGCCTTTCTCTCTCTCGCCAAATGACACTTTCAAATATTTAAAAAAATACCACACGAATCATTATAACCTGTGAAGATCTCACATTCTTCATCTACAAACATGAGAGACACATGCAGTCAACAAAAGGTCAACGTGCTCTACCTGAACTAACAACCAACCAATGAAATTAAAATCAGAACGCCCATTCCCATTTCCACGCGACATCCTTATCTACTGAACGGTTTGCAAACAACGCTCCCATCCCTCAGCATCAGCGATCTATTTACTTCGCTTCTATGCTGGGGACGTCACCGTTTGCAGAAGATTAGGAAGGACAGGCCGTTGTCTCGTCTGTTTCAGCAGCAAATGTCACGTACGCGCCGAATTGGAAGAGCCGATGACGCTGACCCCTGATCCGACAGACTCCCGTTCCCATACCTCTGGCCCCTCTACCACTCTGATAGACTCCCTCGATGCCTCTTCCCTTATTCTATGGGCACACTATGCAGGTCATGATCTATATATTTAATCTGATAACTGAGTGTGCTAGTATTAAGTGTGATTTTTATACGCACACGAGAATATCAAACATATTCAACTGAACCATCGTAAACAGGTTTTTGCCTATTTGCATCATTTTTACTGTTTCTCTCATTATATATATATATATATATATATATATATATATATATATATATATATATATATATATATACATATACAAATATATATCAATAACAGTAACAGTATTCGAATGCGCCAAATAAATTCTATTTACGAAAAAGCCTCCAGAGATTACAGCCTACGATTTTTAAACCACATCTTTCAAAAGTTTTAATGCAATAAATCCGTCAATCAAACGTTTGCTAAGTATCCGTTCAGAACATCCTTTCATGAGAGGATATCTGTTCGACACTTTACGTGTCTTTGTAGAGTGCCGACGGGAAACGCGCAATTCCCTTCGTAGAGCATTCCATGGTGTTGTTTTATTTGGGCGCTCTCTAAACGGCCCACCCCACCCCCAAATACCCGCCACTATCTCTCTCTCTCTCTCTCTCTCTCTCTCTCTCTCTCTCTCTCTCTCTCTCTCTCTCACACACACACAAGTAACAATCACTATAAACAAGAAGGTCGCACCTAACATCGATACCTGAGTCTCCTTGAACAGATTACACGTCCCCTCACGTGGGACTGAATCATTCTCAGAAAAGATAAAATGCCACATAAGCATAAACTTACATATATTATTACGGCTTGATTCGGATGAAAATCAAATACATTTTATTCGGGTTTTCCAGTACAAGTAATCAGAGATCCTTTCAATAAAAAGAACTCTGATTGGGATCAAAACAGTCCCACCAAATTCAGCAAAAGAAAAATCTCAAAAATTCCTTGGGAAAAATAAAGGGCGAGTTTGAAATCCAACGCATAAAGTGTGGAGAGAGAGAGAGAGAGAGAGAGAGAGAGAGAGAGAGAGAGAGAGAGAGAGAGAGGAACGTTTCCTTAACAAAGGGAATACGTCAGCGTCCTTTAAAAGGAGACAAGCCATAACCTTAAGACTTTACACCCATAAGGCGATACTAAAGCCCAATACTTATTGCTACAAACAGAGATTAATGTTGGCGGGAAGAATTCTTATTCGCGTCTAAGGCCTCTACGGGGCGGGTCCTGGGCTTCCCCGGGGGGGAAGTGACAACGGCGAATTCCGGCCAGCCAGAAATGGCCCCCGGAAGACTCTTTTTATTTCCCTCAGCTCAATTGTTATTAGGGATTTCGTAGACCCCCTCATTCTTCGCGAACCAAAACACCATTTGTTAAAAGAGGTATTTCAAGAAACAGACTTCTTTTTCTTCTTCCTTTCCGTTTAGGTTATACGGCCTCGGAGATCCCCCTTCAAAGTCTAGCCAACTCTCTCTCAAGTCTTATTTTTATTTTCGATGGTTGGGTTTCCTCAAAGTCTACTTCCTGGAGATAAATAGCTCCACGGATGAAAGGAGATTAAGAGCATTAACTCCAAACTCTCTCTCTCTCTCTCTCTCTCTCTCTCTCTCTCTCTCTCTCTCTCTCTCTCTCCTCTCACCAGCAGTAGCCTACCTATCGATTAAACTTATAATTTACAATCCGACTCAAGGTAACCATGAAACTTCACATACTCGTGTCGGCCCAAACCCCAGATAAAACAGGAGTGTTAAGTGCAAAGTTAACGTCTTTGCGAAGTAAATCCATGCGGGAACGAAAACTGCAACAAACCTTAGACGCATGAGGAAGCTTGAAAGCGTTATAAATTCCACTAAGATGTTCATTTCAACGAAGCACACCCAACCTCTCATTGTGTATGCGGTTGTCTCAACTCTCCTGTTTGACCTAAGCATACTTCGTATCGAGCCTGAGGGGTCACACGTGAATTATTTCCCAGACTTATACGAAATTCCCTAATGACAAGCAAGGCACCGCCATCCGTGAACACTGTTCCTGCGGCTAATGTGTTTGCTCGCTTCTGTTTTCATGGGATAGACTTACACAACTGCAGACACCGTCTCGTTAAGCTCACCACGTTACCGCATTAAATTACATTAGCATCTATTGGCGCAATTTAAAGAGTGAAACTGTATATCCCTTTAAAAACCTCTTAAAAAGTCTACTTACACAAAATGTTGCTGAAGAGGTTAAATAGGTATTTTGATATGAACTGTTTATAGCATGTTTCCTAGTTTTTATTTTCACATGGCTTGTCAACAATAACTAAATGTAATTTTATCAATATCAATTTTCGCACAAGACATCATGAAAATACACATTATATAGGGGGCACATACATACACATTCAACGTTTTAAAAGCGTGACCCCACAAGACATACACATATCTCCCCTCGAATTCAATGACGCTGTCTGTTCCTGCATACGTAGGTTTTCGGTTGGGGCACATCAATCGCGATGGTCCTGTGCCACTCACCCAGACATAAGCTACTTGTTGCAAGCAAGGAAGGAAGGAAGCAAGCAGGCGAGCAACGCGGTTGCTGCCAGACACCTCTCGTTAGGCGTATGCCGTTCGTTTGTCTATACGTGCGCAATGGCACACATGGGGCGTATATGTCCTGACGCTTGCAAAGGGTACCGGGAGCCAACGGGTTCTTCAACTTTAATTTTTAACCCCAACGGGCAAGAGAGACTGAATCTACTGCCCTTAATACAAACATACATCAACTTCGGGTTTCAATCATTTCTCGATTCAATCATTCCTGTCATATCACTCCAAAAACTTCAAAGAGTTTGAGGTGAAGGAAACTAGTATTAAATTTCCTTTGGAAATGTCACAGAGAGGGGTGGACACAGTTTGAATGGAGAGGGCACAATATACAAATATATATATATATATATATATATATATATATATATATATATATATATATATATATATATATATATAATATATCAGTTCAAATCATTCTTGCAAAAGTAAAAAAATACACCAAACCATAATTAATTACGATGTAAAGAAAAATCGTTTTGTTCGAATTAATTCTCCACCGTGATGAAATCGCACAGCCCTCATTAAGGTCTAATGAAAAGCTAATTAGGAATTACGAGAAAAATTTGGCGTAACGGGTAAACTTCAATCAAGGATTTAGTGATGATTAAATCTTCATTTAGAAAATACCGAGAAATGTCAATTAAGAAATCTTTCGCATGCGAAAAAAAAAAAAAAAAATATATATATATATATATAATATATATATATATATATATATATATATATATATATATATATATATATATATATATATATATATATATATATATATATATATAAATTATATATATATACATACATTCGTAAACCTGATATATTTATCTGAAAAATGCACCTGTTTGCTGCAAAAGCTATGATTCCCCTGGTGCAAGGCTTAGGCGTATCAGTGTGCCAAAAGTCATGTTTATGAATACTGTTGAGATACCATTAGGTACAACTCTCTCTCTCTCTCTCTCTCTCTCTCTCTCTCTCTCTCTCTCTCTCTCACATACACTCAAACAATACAGTCCAGTGTGTGTGTGTGTGTGTGGGTATGTGTGTACGTGTGCGCGCACGCGTGCAATAAATCAGATACGCGACGATATGCTGGTATAGAATGTATACTGCACAAACCAAGAAACTTCTTCCTTTTCACCATTTTCCCTGCAAGTTCAACATCCTATTACAATGAACATTAATTTACTGTCATTTCCCCAAAGGAACAATCTAATATCACCATCGCCGAAAAAAATGTTACTGAAAAAAAAACTTTCACCCGATCAATACTACAGAAATGACGGGTACTATGGAAAAATAGGCTGATGTTCTATAGCTCTCTCCCCTTTAATGGTGAAAGATATATTTACTTAAATACTTTTCAATGTAGCCTAATATAGAGAAAATGTTAACAAGAATTCCAATATATCAAGAATTTCAATGAAAAGTCAGTTAACTGTTATCAGCCAAGGTTCATTATGAAATACAGAAATTGTTACACAAGGAAGCACTACAATAACACAATAATATAATGACAAGAAAGAATGATGTAATTACTCCATAACAGTACACTTTCGGACGACGCTGGTCTATTGTACACGGAAATGTATTAAGTCATTGTAAACTTCTAATGGTCGTCTTCCTTACAAAGCTTCTTTCGTCTCATGGTTTTCCAAGGCTTCATCTTGAGACTTTTTCAACTTACACAGCGAATTTTAGGTCAACAATTGAGTTTTATATTTATACTTTCTGTTTATTTTATCGAAATGTTCTTCATTTTCACCGTTGATCGAGAGAGCGTGTCCTCTCTCTATTGTACTGGTTTATGCGGCTTAGACACAAACACGTTGCACACGTTCTTAGAA
The DNA here is from genome assembly GCF_040412425.1 of Macrobrachium rosenbergii. NCBI lineage: Eukaryota > Metazoa > Arthropoda > Malacostraca > Decapoda > Palaemonidae > Macrobrachium > Macrobrachium rosenbergii. Next base: position 21,070,379 of record NC_089760.1, on the reverse strand, counting down.
GCAGGTGTTTCATTAGGCCTACACTCTAGGTTTAGTGTAGGTTTACATCTACGCAAAAATGCTAAAAGATGTCACTTCTTTTCTATGGTTCTCTTCTTCCCTCGAAGTTTTTATTTCTTTTTCTGCTAGGCACTTTTCTTTCTGTTTTTTTTTTTCAATAATTTGTGTTATATGAGCAAATTGTTTTTTAAAATGTTTTAAAAACCAAACTGTTTGTGTACTTTTAAATCAACACGAAATGTCATCCTTTTACAGTTTTGGAATTTATTCTTCAATTATAAATGTCCATAGCACCCCATTCACAACAATGCATCGATTACAGAAAAACTAAAAGCTCAAAAACAGGATTTGGGCATTATTAGAATAATATAGGACATTTTACAACACACTTGTACATTGATCACGCGAAGAAGCATGGAAAATAAAAAGCACTACGAATCAAACAAGCCCAAAAACCACTGGACAGAGCAAGACAGTGAGACAGAGCGAGCGCCCGGTGCAAAGCGCTCTGTCCTCTGTGGTGGCTACGGCGGCAGTAACTTGTTCCCGCCCGACCAACTCTTTAAAACCCGCGCCGGGGCTCCTAAAACCTGCAAGTGAGGCTGTTCCCAGACACCAACCACCGCCTCCCACCATGTCTGACGCCCCCGCCCCCTTTCATCCCTCCTTCACCCCTCCTTCTGTACCACGTCTATATCTCCTACACCTCCCCTCAATGCTATGCTCTGGTTATTTTCATAATATTCTAGGTCCGGAATTTCATGTGTGATGGATATAGACGCCTTGAATGACACTTGCAGATATACATTTTTTTCTGTTTCGTCCATGCTAATTTGATGTGAACACCATCTTGAGTGACACTAAGACTGCCCAGTATGATAGGAACAAAATGCAATGTCAAAAATGTTTTCTCCCATTTTGAGGTCATTCAAATACGTCTAAGGCCTACAAGAGAACTCAGTCAATCGTCAAATTAAAAATAAAATAATTAAGTGCTATAATGAATATAAATTCAACAGACCACTTAGATAAATAATTCATCTCGTAACGTCAGGCTTAAAAAAATCAATTATTATTATTATTATTATTGCACAAAATTAACACACTCCCCTCCAAAGAAAATGAAAACCATGACAACTATACTGAGGAAAATACATTCAAAAAGGGATAAAACAGCAAAAATAAAGTAGAAGGGAATAAAGATAACTTGAAATCCTATCGCTATAATTCGCCACATTCTCGCCTCAGTTCCAGCTAGTATCAATATGGGCAGAGAAGCAGCAGCGCACATTAAGATATTAGCACTCCATGGCGACAATATTTACGCTCTAATTTTTTTACTGAGTTCTTATTTATTTACTGTTTTCATTTGTTACATTAGTATACTGGTATTCTCCTTGCTATTGTAATTTTTCTTCTTCCTACATATGCATTCAATTGTATGGAAGCTTGTTTAGTCAGAAGGTTTTACTGTTGTGTTCCACTGTAGGTGCATATATTGATACGAAATGTAAGTAATATTGCTACTGCTGTTTCACATGATAATAGTTTAATTATTTACTTAGCAGTTAACTTTAATTTTTCTTCATATCTTCGCTTACACTCACTATAACGTATAATTACATAAACATCCATATGCATTTGCCGGATGATTTACATTAAGTATATTTCTGTCTATCTATTTATATACAAAATTAGTTAAACTATATAATCAATATATTCCAAAACTGCATACTTCCAGCAACAGCAGGAAAAGCACCTTTCCTTCGTCACTAAGCAAAAGAAAATCCACGAAAAGTTAAAATTTCCACATATGATAAGAATGATAGTTCCATAAAAGACACTTAACAAACCAAATAAAAATAAATTGGTGTTGAAAAAGAATTTTATCAAAGAAGTGTAAAGAAAACAAACAAAAACCAACAATTCCGAAGCAAGTAAAATAACACAGAGTATAAAAAGAGGCGCATACAAAATACATAAAATAGCAGCTAATGTGTAAGTCATGTCCCCCACCAACACCCTAATCTAATATAGCTGGGCTTCCCTTCATCACAAAATAGTTAACACCCAAATAATGACCTCAGGTCACGTGACCTGACCTCCCAATTAGTCTTAACGCGGCTACACCAGACGCACACACGAAAACACACTCACGAAGCAACTAACAAATAAACAAACAAACAGGCCCAAAATGACTTGTTGCTTGAAGCCTTAGGAGTAAATCGCTTACTAAGAATATCTCACGGGAAATGCATCAAGGTAAAAAGCTCTCAAAGAATTTCCTTCACCTGATCGATTTTCGAAGTTTACCATTTCTCAGCAGCATAAAAATGACGAAAGTGACTATTTTATTATTATCATCATCATTATTATTATTATTATTATTATTATTATTATTATTATTATTATTATAATGTAGGGCGTAAGATTGGCGTCCAGCAAAAGGCAATGAGTTATAAGGGCACCACAGTAAGTAAATATTACAATAATTGCAACCATTCACTTATGAATCAAGACAAAATATACTGAACTTATAAGGAAAGTTATCACACAATCGCACTTTCGGTTACACATAAAATGTGAGTACTGAAGTATTTTTTTTGCGTTACCAGCACGTAACGTGACAAAACCTCGTTTCTCTTGTAAAATATTACATAATCTAGCCTTATTAGCTAAAATCAGCAAAGAAAAGAGCATATATCAAGTATCTTAATAAAAAAAAATACGAAAAATATAATCAAGCATACAAAACAATGCGTAGACGGAAAAATTCAATATTATATTATGAGGAGGTAACACTTCCCGTAAAGCAAAAATTTCATATATTAATTTCAAAATTTAAATGCTTGGAATAAAGATCTCACATTCTAATGAGATAAAAGATTAAGAAAACTAAAGAAAGAAATAAAATCACCCATGTTAGAAAAAAGAAAACATACGAGTTCACAAAATAACAGTCAGCATTAATCTTACATAATACTATGGTAGACGGACGACCTCAAGAAAATAAGAAGCCAAAGATGAGCCTAAACGGATACCAGAAGACGTCTTTCTTTTCTCTTTTATAGGGCGCAGAGGGAGACAAATAACGTTCTTCCTCATTACAAAAAATCCCCGACCAGCTTTGGCAACAAAGTGGGAGATAGGGGAGAGACGATGCTAAATTTTCATTAAGTGTCGCAAAGAACGCATCCTCAAAACAAAGATAACAACGGTACACGCGTTCTCTTTCCGTCGTTGACTCTGTGTCAACGTTTCCTCTCTGACCACGACGTGATCCACTCTCTCTTCCCCGGACGGAGAGACAACTTTCTTGCCTGTCAGTACCGCAAGAAATATGTCCCCTCGCCCTCTTCAGATGGCAGAATGAAATAGCAAGTGGTGCGAGGGGGGAGAGAAGAGGGTCCAAGTGAGGCGAGGAGATGGGAAGGTGAGATCTATTTAGCTCTCTCACTTTCTCGCACTCAAGATATATTGAAGGTCTTCTTCCTGATCTCAGACTGATAGATCACTCAAATGTCGCTCCTCTGGTCTTTAAAGTATCTTTGGAATCCAATTTACGAATCTCTACCCTCAACCCCTACCGACCTGTATCGTACGTAGTGAATAAAATATAAACATGAGGTGCTTATATACATGCACATGCATGCATATATATATAATATATAATATATATATATATATATATATATATATATATATATATATATATATATATATATATATATATATATATATATATATATATAAATAATGTTATTTCTTGACGTCCATAGTATCGTATCTAATGTAGTCAATTACCTAATCAAATTTAATAAAAGACCCTCAACTAAAGTTCAGTGGCTCTGAAAATTGTAGGACTAAACAGGTGGGGCTAATTTAACTTTCCTCAAAGGTTCAATCACTTCTCTAATAACTTTACAAGTTTCACCCGTTTGCTGACAATTGCGAAGCAGTTATCTGAAAACTTCCAAAACTATTTCAATTTCTGAGACCAAGTAATAGAAAGCTAACCCATGCGTAGAAAATACTAACAAACGAGCGAACGAAAACACATACATTAGTAAGACATAACCAGGAAAGCACAAAACACACGTGTTGACCGAATAATTTGGAAGTCCTTTTCTAACTTACAAAAACAATCACAATAATCTATGACCTCTAACGAAACAATTAAATAAACAAATAAGGAAAACTTCTGAATTTCAATTGCTCGCCGTAGAGACAGACACAGGTGTTGATATAACAACCACAGGTTGCAGGACTTTAGAACAGGTGTGAGGACAGATGTGTTTCGGTCACTCACCTTTAACGACCCTTATGTCATTGAACTCATTAATGGTTCGTCCCAGGCTTTCGTGTTCACGTGCTTCATGCATGCCTCATTTTCTTATCCCCTAACTTTGCACTTACATCCACAGTCATTTCTCTTGACTTCCCACATTACTCCAAATATAAAGGTATTAAACTGCCACAACCTCGTCTAGACCCACTTTTACACGAAACCTGTCACTCTCCTGAGACTAGTCTGTTACACGCTTTGCTTCCTTCACAAATACCTTTAGTCGCTATCAACGACTTATATATACATAAATCCTCAACACCTTCCCCACTGCCGTCGTATCGATCCTTTCTTATGCTTCCTCAATGTTCTGGTGTACCACATATATCCTTTACTCTTTGCTTTCAAACGTCTTCCATAACCATTTCAGAATGAACACTCGATTCATACATGCTCTCCCTTGCCTATACCAATGCTGTTATTCACCTATCAATTCTTTCTGTTATCTGTCTTACTTTCTCAGTCATAATCCTACCCCACACACATACATACATATATACCAACATTATTATATACTGTATATATATATATATATATATATATATATATATATATATATATATATATATATATATATATATATATATATATATATATATATTGCATCATTTGACTAAAAGATGCATAAACCCTTCCATATTATATAGTCATGCCATAATAACAAATAACTTCAACACCATAATGCATGATATGAGTACATCGTAAATCAAGAGATTATTTCAATCAATAAAAGGTTTAACCTCCGCGGTAACAGATGCAAGTTCTTTCAATTTCGTTACAGAGTCACGTTTCTGATATACTGAAAACAGTGCAGTGGTTTCACTTGACTCTGTTCTTCTCTGATCCGGATATTTTGTTTTCAGTTTTGATAAAAAGACCTTGGAAAATATTATTTTAGCAATCGGTACATACTACTAAAAGAAGCAATGCGAGAAAAATAATTTTCGTTTCTAAAGCAGAAAACGGACGGACTGTATCCTATTGCACATCCATACATTATTAAGCCAGTCACATTAGCCCATATTTTAAACAGGACACTGTATATACAGAACATAACATATGGAACGGCCCTCGTCTTTTCCAAATATCCAACGATTCCATCTACGCGCAAACGCACACACGCATATTACGCTAAATCACGAATGACCCTAATACAGGTAAACATAAGCCCAAGAACGACAGGGAGGGCATTTGCATGTGGGGATCCAATATCAACGGCACTGTTTGGTTAGCAGTCGATGGACCATGGGAGAGAATTCATTTAAACAAGGGGAAAATTCCAGACAATGATTGACCTTAAGTCAAATCAACGACGAATGATAGACTGATTGCTAAAAGATGGACGGTATTGGAAACCGTCTCCGCTGCGTCAATCATTGTTTATTGCAGGAAAGGGAGAGATGAAAAGGTACGAAAGGATATGAATCAGTATTGTCTCTTTCTATATTTAAATATATGAAAAAAATTTCAGCAAAGGAATGATGAGCAGTTTATAGAACTCTAAGCTAGTGGCCAATATAACAGGCACCCAGCTGTTCTTATTCAGCCCAGATCGAGGTTTATTATTTGAGAGTCCAGGAAATAGGGACCTCTTTTACCTGTCTATAAAAGTATTCTTAGCACATTTATTCCGAAATCCTTTTTAAAATAAATCGAACAAACAAAAACTCCAACATCAACGGGGTTCTCTTCTACAGCTATAAGATACTAAAGCAATATGAATGCATGTCAACTAAAGTAGAAGGCATGTTCTATAGATGGTACCTAGTCGCCTACGTTCGTTCGTTTCTTGCAGTCTAAATTCTTCAAGCGTACCCATGTCAAGGGCATCAACCAACATCCACCCACAAACGTACCCATATCCGTTCGCCTCACAGTTCCAATCGGAAAACCGTTCAGTACAGCATTCTCTGTCTATTACTGATTCCATGTATCAAGGCATTGGCTAAATGGTGCTTTTGATTCAATCCTTTCTGACTAAATTAAAGGGGGTTTCGGCAACGGCTGAAAGTAGAATTCCGATAAAATACAAACATCTAGAAATGTTATCACTAGGCATTTACATAATACCTAATAAAATATTTTTCCAATGACAACTGCTGGAGAACTTTCCACAAAAATGGCTAGTATAAGCATCATAGAGGACACAATCTGAGAAAACCATCAGATGACATCTTAACATAAATTTAAGCATCCAAAACCAAAACTACAAAGATCAAAAATCTCCTAAAACGCAGACGATCCTGACATTTCAATATCTAACACTAACGCAAACACCTCATCTTCCTGTGCCTCCAAAACAATTTTAGGCCTACCCATCTCTATTGCACTCTTCCTGAACGAGAAAAACTAAAAGTCACTTTGGGCCTCAAAGCCCTACCACCCACAAGCGACCTACGGCCCAGGGCTTCACCAGCCGGGACGGGCTATGATAGATGACTGCAAGTATGATACAGCGTAAGTTTTATTTCCTTCCTTGGACACTAAGGACTCGCAAGGGATGCGTTAGGACAGATAAAGAGGAAGAGCAACGAGCAAATATCAAGAGACCACACAAAAGTTTTTGAACAAAGTCACGGGACAGACAAGAGAGAAACAAGAACACGAAAGTAAAATACAAGCGGGCCAAGAGATCCGACACAAATATACAATAAATAAGAAAACTTTGCAAAATGTCAAAAATGAATGGAAGAGAAAAATATATATAACATAAAAGAATACAGGAAAGACAAACAGAACTTACACAAACAATAACAACAGAAACGATAAATAAAAAAAAATAAAAGAAACTTGGCAGCTTCAAGCGAGCAAAGAAACAAAGTGATCAAACACCAAACAAACATAAATCACAAACAGATTTAACATCCTTGCAAGCACGCAAACACCCTACCAAGAGAAAATAAAGAGAGTGGCACGAGCAGCAAAATCTGGGAACCTAAAGGCACGCAAGCAATCTATTTTTATAGTCCAGTCGTTTAAATGTTTTACACAGAGCTTTACTCCAATGAAAAAAACTTTTTTGCCTTCTTTCATGAGTAATTATTCAAAACACAGAATGCATCTGAGAGACAAAGAGATAAAACACTATCGCTCATTTTCAGTCAACGATTCCGATAACATTTCTATGATAAAGCGGCAGATGAAATGATAAAATATGCACATATAACGTTTTAGTTTGAAACGTAGGAGTAATATTTCAATTAAAGGAACCCATAAGATACAATGTTAACCCTCGATTTCACATTTCATTTAAAAAAATGTAATAAAATAAAAGAAGTCATCGGAACATTACAACTAGGCCTACAAAAATTAGAAATTTCTGGGGAAAATATGAAAAATGAACTAGTGTCAAACATGAAAAAGTGAAACAACTAAAACACAACACAGTATCAAAAAGAAAAATAATACACATCCCAAGCCATTATAAATTCGAATGGTTTGGAATCTGAGGAAATCGGCGACTTGGGAAATTGGCATCAGCATAAGAAATCACAAGTCTCATAAACATGCCAAACAAATGCTCCCAAGTAAACA